>NC_045167.1:7043261-7158678 GCF_900700415.2 Clupea harengus | reverse complement strand
TTGAACCTGCAGCAAGTCGGATCTGTATGACCATGTTTCGAACAGGCAAGGACTGTGAGTGAAAGGAGCGCTGTTTTCAATAATAATATAAGTAATATTACTATAATAATAATAATAATAATTAGGGCACTGATTTCTTGTTCAACCCACTCTGAATTTCGTTTATCCGTGTGATCGTATGCTTTCATTACATTCATATTAAACACAACATTTCATATTTCATTTTATGATGTGTTTCCATACAAAAAAGTAACCCAGTTTTTAGGATAGGCTACTTTTCCTGCACAATCGAAGTTTCGCTTCTTTATGCGGAAAGGGCAACTGAACAACTTTCTATACTGATGTAGGTTCCTTCTGTTCTTAAGGAGAACTAAGTGACAGGGCGTTCAGAGAAAGCGTATCGTCTGCAGTAGGTTACTTGTTCAGACAAATGTAGCCGAATTTTCGCACAAAATGGGAGCTGCTTTACTCGCGTTTCTTCTGGCTGCTTGCAGATATGCTCTTTGTAAAGAAACGCACGTTTTTGATGGGCATATTGTTAATTTAGCCGTTGGAATCGATAAACTATTCGTCCTCACGGATAAGCCTACTGAACTTCATCAGATGACCCTGAGCCTCACACTGGAAATGCTTAAACACATTTCAAATTCAGCTGCAAACAACGTGGTGACTTTACTTCCTTTCATCAGTAACGGTACTCTGTTGACATGCGGATCTCTCCCTGGGAATCTCTGTGGATACTGTGAAGTTCTTGACCTGAATAACATCTCTAGAAGGATACAAAGGGACAGTGTCACCATTGGGTCATACTCAAATATTGCTTTTTTTACTGACCATGGAACGAACAAACACTTATTGGTGGCCAAAAACGGAGGAACGTCAAAGTGTGACAGTGACCCCTTAGTAACATTACGGGATACTGTAGATGGTCAGATTGGAGGAATTTTCTCCAAATTAGATTTACATGATACCGCCAGCATCCAACCAATTATTGGCCAGGGAATTCAGTTTGTAGATGGTTTCCAGTTGAATGCATCAAATATACAACGAATCTATCTTCTTGTGAACGTCAAGAACGGATTCGAATCAAAAGTCAAACTTCTGAGGCTTAATAATCGGGACACTAAAGGGGAAACCTTCCGAACCCTCCACGGTGCGGCGCTTCAGTGTTGCGACGGCAACGAATCCTGGATGCTTCTGTCCTCTGCTCCTATTCCTGGAGGATCTCAGGTGCTTTGGGCAGGTGTCTTTCAGGACAAGACTGGAGACGCCGCGGTGGCAATTTTTGACATCAGCCCATGGCAAACAGCCCCTGTTTCAGGCTTCTGCTTTAACAAAGATGAGTGTAACGTAGAAGATAAACGCCAGGTTTGAAAATAATAATGAAGAAAATATGTGCTGAAATGTATTTGTCTATGTTGTTATTTCTGATTAATAAGTTTAAAGGAATCATATTACTGTGGTGAAGCAGTGAATGACCACACCCCTGTTTATCAGTGTTATTGCTCTTCTACAGTCTGATCTGATCAAAGATAAAGTTCTCAAGCCAGCTGCGGTGGTGTTCAGGTCCAGCAACATAACATCAGTCGCTGCCTTAAGGAGCAACTCCTGGATTGTGCTTTTCTTTGGCACTGGAACTGGACTGCTGAACAAGGTGGGTCTCAGTTTTATGGATTGTTGTTATTTGAAGTTGAATGCAATGCATTGCTATTTTTTTATCTGAATTCGCCTACACGGAGATACAATGGGCATTATTCTAACCGAGCCATTATTTTCTGTCGTTGTTTAAATGCTTTAAAGGGGTCCTTTTGATATAAAAATGTCCTTCAAATCAACATGCCGATCTTTGCCTTCCAGCTTGTTGTAGATGTATCCCTCAGACCTGGCTGCCCCACTGTGCTGTACAGTTCAAATGAGGATCAACACATTTTACCCAGGATGCTCTTTACCCCAGTGCATCACACAGACATTTACATGGCTCTGGGAAACCAGGTGGGTCCGCTAAATAACAGATTACCACAGAACTGGGGTAAAATACTGTTTGTAAAGTGTGTGTGTCTGCTGTCCCACAGGTGATACCTGTTCTTACTCACTTGCTGAAAAGTGTAAATGAGAAATGGTAGCCTGGAGGGGAACTGAAAATGTTGAAATGCCAAAATCTCATGACCTTCTTCAGCCAGAACAGCACATCAATATGCTCCTGTTAACATTTTGATCTGATAGAGTGAGTGCATATGTGTGTGTGTGTGTGTGTGTGTTGTAGATGATAAGGGTCCCTGTGGCCCAATGTGGTGTGTATCAGACTCTGAGGGACTGCTGGTCTGCCCTGGACCCCTTCTGTGGCTGGTGTGTGTCTCAGAGCAGGTGAGAACACTTGAGGATGCCCCGGTGTGCTTTTGAACAGCCTTCACCTTCATACAACTATAGCTCACACAACTGTAATGAAGTGTATGTGTCACCACAATGACCACCCACATATATACGCACACACACACACACACACACACTCTCTCTCTCACACACACACACACACACACACACACACACACACACACACAAACACACACACTCTCTCTCTCTCTCACACACACACACACACACACACACACACACACACACACATACACAAACACACACACACATACTCTCTCTCTCTCTCTCTCTTTCTCATACACAGAAACACACAAACACATACACACTCACACACACAAACACATACACACACACTCTCTCTCTCCCTCTCTCTCATATATACACACATACACACTCACATACACTTCACCTTCATACAACTATAGCTCACACAGCTGTAATGAAGTGCATGTTTCACCACAATGACCACCCACATACATACACACACACACACATACACACACTCTCTCCCTCTCTCTCATATATACACACACACAAACACATACACCCTCACACATACACACTCTCACACACACAAAAACATACACACACACACACAAGGGCATATTTACTGTAACTGTTACCATGCTTGCAGTTCTCTTACACCAAGTTATTTCAGACAACTTCACAGTTCTCTTCTCACCCATAAAAAAGCTGTTTCCACCCACCTGGTTGGTAAAACAGTAACTGCATAGCTTGTATGTTCTGTCCCTCTCCAGATGCACACACATACACAATCACACACACAAACGCATACACACTCACACACACATATGTTCTGTTCCTCTCCAGATGCTCGTTTCAACATGACTGTTCCAGCTCTGACTGGGTCTCAGTTCCTGGAACGTCCCAGCAGAGGGAGATTATTTCTGTCCACATGAAGAGGAGCACCAATGGGCAGGTGGAGGAGGCTTTTCTTACGGATATTCTGTCAAGTGTGGCTTTGTTTTGATTGGATTTCATCATGAGCCTGACAGTCTGTGGTTCTGTCTCTTGCCAGGACATCACAGTTACAGCCTCACCCAACCTGAACAGTGGCATACATTTCTCGTGTGCTTTAGAGAAGTGTGACAGCCCTGGGCCTTCTTCCTGTTCCTGCATCCTCTCTAGTGAGAGCTTCCCTGCCGAAGGTCTCTGAATGGACACATGTCTGCTAATTACTGATACAGTAACAGCTTGTTGATGACTAGATTATGTCCATATGGACTGATCAACTGATGGTGTTCATGTGTGCAGGACTCAGCCTAAGCGTCATCATTACAGTCCAGAGGGAGACACTCATTAAGGACGTGCGTTTGGAAAACTGCTCCGCTATCAGAGGAGGGCCACCTTCTGTTTTGTAAGACAGCTGCTATGTTTTCTCTGGTCATGTTCATTGCCTTTTCAGTTAAAAGTGAAAAGAAAGTGTTTTTTCAGCACAAAGCTTTTACAACAAATTAATTGTGTGTGTGTGTGTTCCTTAGGTGTATGGAGTGCTTCTCTGCAGGGTGTGTGTGGTCTCTCTCAGGTGATGCTTGTACCTGGAGGACAGCCTCCACAGAGGACAATGTGACCACACAGGTGAGACGTGTCTCAGAAGTGCAACAACAACAACAACAACAACGATTCTTAACCTCTCACAATTACTGTAACGTCTGGAGCATGGAGAAGAAACATTTAATGGATGTGTGACACACATAGGTCATATCTGATTTGTGATGGCTTTTTCTTCATTCTTCCGCTTCCTAGGATGTATGTAGAAACCTCACACCAGGACAGAACCTGACAGTAAGTTGTGGTTTCACTTTGCAGTTCTATGTGCTTTTATCTTTTACAAGTGAAGATGCGTTTCGAACATAGTTTCAGTCATAGTTCATAATCTTTATTACACGCTCTGTCTTTAAGTCTCTCTCCGCGTCACTATTTTTTAGACGCCAGAAATTCTGTCCGTGACACCTGATGAAGTTTCCATCCATGGCCGAAATGGTGCTGTTATTAAAGGAAGGAACCTGGAATCAGTCACGAAGGTCAGTTTCCAAGGAAACATGGACTGCAATCGAAAAGAGTAGGTACCTTTCCTGGAGAGGGGAAATAATGTACTGAGTGGGTAAATGTGTCATCTTATTCACTGCTTTGTCACTTGACCAGGTCCCCAGTGTTGTCCCATTCTGGAAACTCCAATTCCGTTGAGTTGCTGTCGTTCCACATTCCGAGTGGAACCAAAAGCACCGTGAGAGTGTGTGTGCTGACACCAGATGGCCAGTGTCATGGCAACGCCAAACTCACCTACGCCTCCCAGCCGACCTGCAGAGGCCTGTCCCCAAATACCACGTGGGCCAGGTGCAGTTTAATACATCTATCTGTGGGCCAGATACAGTTTAATACATCGATCCTAAAAAGCCTCTTCAGAGTCTCTAGGATACATAGAGTCAAATGTATTAATCTTAATTCCCCTGACCCAATGCATCATTCCTTGATGTGATACAGAATCTGTTGCAGTCGCTATCTTCTCTCTCATAGATCAGTCACCAGCATTACCTCTGTTCGTCCAAACTAAAGCATCAGACATTACACAGCCTCCCCATCATGCATCAGGAGCTGAACCCGTGCTTGGTGTTGTGAGCACTGCTCTCCAGCCCCGGCTAGAGGAACATCTTACAAGTACTTTAAGAAGCTTCTTCAGATGTTTGACCTGCTGTGGGGTTTTGTGTTCTCTGTTCTGCAGTGGAGGCAGAGATATCTTGTTTGTGGGTTCTAAGCTGGAGTTTGTGGAGAAGGTGAAGCACGGCGGGTCATCTGAAGAGATCACCCCTGTCCTCATGTCTGGGGTAAGAATGAGGGTTCTGTTCTGCAGAGAATTTGCAGCATCTGTGGTTCTCCCTTCATCATTTTTTCTTGGATGAATTAATGAATTACAGTTTTTCTCGATTGCTTTGGCACATTTTTCCAATCACTGTTTACTTTTTAAAAACAGCTCACACACAGCCCATAACAGAAGATGAAATAACCAAAACACTATTTGATGTTTGCAGAATGACACCACCTTCTCAAAACGTATCACACACCCATCAAAACCAAACATTTCCATCAAAACCTACAATTTGTGCTCAATTGAAAATGTATGTTTTCTCATTTATTTAACAATGGATAACAAAATTCAAACTACAGCTATCAATATCAACCTCTGAATCCATCACTTCAACTTTTGTGCAACACCCTCACAGCATTGACTATTTTACCACTGACAATATACTACAATTTGGGTTTTGTACTGAGCACTCTTGACAATATACTGTCAGAAAGTATTTGAAATCTGATCATTTGTATACATCAAATATTGTAGTTCTGCTTTTGTATTGCTAAATACTGTAAAAGATATTCTAAACAAGGACCTGTCAACACCATTGATCTTGCATTTGTTCTACTGTGTACAAAATGGCAATGACAAAAATATTTATTGCAGTCATTTTTCCACATTAGATTGGATACTGTAAGAAGTCAAAATGACAGGTTTCAATATACAGTAAAAAGGTCAAATCTGTTCTGCAGTGAACAGTCTCCCCCTGCCACCAGTGTGGGCCAGTGTGTACCTCAGCAAGGACTAGGACGAGGACAAGGAAGAGGCCATAGTAGAAATAGAGGGGCCCCTGTGTGGCATTCATGTAAGATGCTCTAATGAAATTAGGGCAACAGTCATTGATCACGTAGTCAATCATGACCTCTCTATGAGAGAGGCTGGTCAAAGGGTTCAGCCAAACCTGAGCCGTCATACTTTCACATCAATTGTTTGTACGTCCGGCCATAACAATGACACTTTGCTGGCCTTTACAGTCAATTTACTGTACTGTGTTTCATTGTATTTGCACTCTTGGCAACAACCATTTCTATACTTTTGTAAAGTGTGTTGCCACAATACAATGTAGTACTGTAGTTTCACTAAAGTAATTTACAACATATACGGTAGAATTCTGATTACTGTATATTTACAGTATTTACAGCCTATTGCACTATTTTTGGTGGCGGCCTCCTCAGTCCATGCTTGGTATCAAAATCAATCTATTGACCTCTTTTAGAGGTTGAGAACTACTTGATTAGTTGTGCACAGAGAGTTCACACAGGTGCTGACAATATTTAGAATATAGAGAGCAGTTTCAGTAGGCTGCTACTAACAGACCTTTCACACGAACGCGTTGGAATGCGTTGATCCGTCAGGGTTGACGGATCTCCATTCACTTTGAATAGGGTGACGTCATCCTTTGCCGAACTGAATTGTGGCTCTGTTGGGTTCCCGTGCGTTGCGTTTCATGCTTTGCTTGCGGCAAGAGTTGAGCCTGCGTCAGCCAATCAAATTGCCTTTCATGCATAACTGACAGCACAGGCTCTAGCCAATCAGATCCCGTATATGCTCACGTGTAAAAAGCGGCAAGCTAAAAAACTCTGTAGATGGTCGTATTTGTACCTAAAAGTTGTTTGTTTGACTTTTTTTTGCTTAGATTTTTTTTAAAGTTACCGAGAAATAGACACTGTACAATGTAAAAACCCCTTTATTGTAACTGAAAAATAAGTCTGATAGGATTTGCGAGGTGTGTGAGCACCCTACCTAATGTTAGCATGCTACTGCTTACAAGGTAAGCAGCTTGCTAGTGGCCTGATTGGTTTGTTGACCTGTCAATCTCACTATAACGTCTCTGGTATCAACAGAACCCCACGCGCCAGACTCCTCCTCCGCCATCCGTTGGCGCAACGCATTCCAACGCGTTCGTCTGAATGCTGCCTAACGTTTCTACGTTAAAACCGAGTATAAAAGCCCCTTAAGTGTCTGCAATGTGTTGACATTGTTATTCAATAAGGTTTCGTGTCTTTCTCTGAGAAGGTGTGTTAACTGTTTTGAAAAGTGTGTTAAAACTCAAAGAAATTTGTGTGAAAGCAATGAGAAATAGTTAACCTATTCGCCAGAGAAGACTCTTGCTGTGCAAAGAAGATGTGAGCATTAGATTAAATTGACCCATGATTCGCTAAATGTGTGTAAAGGTCCCGTCACACCATGACGTTCTGGTCAACGTTCCATGATGTTAGAGGAAACGTTGGTAATCGTCCATGGTCACTGGTATTGCGCCAGAAGAGCTTTGTGTGAAAGCTGGTTAACGCTGTAATCGTCGGTGATCGGAGGAGAACGCTGGTCCAAAAAAAAAGTTTTGAACATGCACAAAAGTTCTCATGGAGATCAGCGTTCTTCAACGTTTAATTTAAACGCTGGAGAACTTTCGTGGAACGTTTTATTAACTTTGCACGAGTTTGGCTATCGTAGTCAGTCGTTGGGTAGGGTAGACTGAGTACAGTTGATGCACCCGAAATAACTTATGTGCGCAGCAATCCTGAGACGTGAATTTTAGTTTGGACATGCCTACTAACGTCCTCTTTGATCCAGGGAAATTTGAGCACCTAACCCATCTCTCGTAGGAAGATATCGGCGAAAGTTTTTTCACCAAGGGAAGATCTTGATTTTATCATGTCCCTTCTACAATTAATATGTTATTAACCATACGTGATCAACAAACGCAACTTACATCATTGCAAACGTTATTCTGTGCACTATACATCTACATATTCAATGCTATCATGTCATGCAAGGTCATTGCATAATCTAGCGAAAAGCGGAGTGGAGGGTATATATGCTTGCTTGAGCCAGAATGAAGTAGATGTACTGAACTTGAACATAGCTGAGCACTGTTATAGCTGGTGCTGTTCCATGGCAGATGGATATGATATGAAGACTCTTGTGACATGGACAATGTGTGTGGATGTGTTGATGTTTTCTAATAATAAACATTGAGAAACACAAATTTAGTGTCAAATTTAAATAATTTATTTTAATAACATAAAACGTAAATCACAGTAATAATAACAGTAAATCTTCGTCCGAAGACATTGACCATAAAACCCACACGCCAGCAAAACGCTTTTCTGTCATTATTTACACGTTAATTACATGCTTAACACGCTCTTCTAAGGTTGACTTATCGTTTGTCGCGCTGGAGTGACACGTCAGCACACGTTTGTCGTGGACCAGTGACACGTCACTTGGTCGGTGTTACACACTCCTCATGCGTCAGTCCCACGCTAGTCATGTGTCAGTCCTACGCTATTATTTCGTTAGTAACACGCCAGATCTGTCCACATCGCCCTAGAACGCTCGAAATTGAATGATTAGAAAGTTCAGAGAACGTTGACCAGAGCGTCATGGTGTGACGGGGCTATAAGCAATCGAGAAAAACTGTAATCAAACCGTTTATTTTAAACATTCTGATGTTCTTCCTCCCTTCTGTGTTGCATGACATAATGTCTTAGTCATTCATGTACTCTGCTTGTCTTTGCTGACTCAGTTTCCATCAGCTGTTAGCCAACCCCAGAACTGTGACTCAGCAGTTTTTGGCCACTGAAACAGGCTTGCTGCTACAGCACACGGGCCACGTCCCATTATTTTTTAACTTTCTATACTGGAATGACGTGTGTATTGAAGGTTTATGTCTGGTGTGGTCATAGGCAAATGTCATGGTCATAGCTGAGTAATCACTTTCATCATGCCAGACTGCGACATTTTAACTCTTCATGAGACCAAGCACCTGCATGAGCCGAAACATGAGTCTGACTTAATGATAGGAGCTCTTTTTCCTGATGAAGAAGATGATTGATCATGTTAGGGAAATCTTTTTCTTCTTCCAGAAACTCGTCTATTCCACCCCTCCTGGGTTGTTGGGCTCTCCCAAGCCCAGGCATGAGTCTGTGATGCTGATGGTGGGGAACTTCTCTGTGACCTGCAGAGTCAAGCTCACCTACCACCCAGACCCACACTTCATCAGCTTCACTACCACACGTACAGGCAAGGACATGTCTGTCGTAATACAGGTAGGCACCACACACACACATTTCTGTGCTTCCCTGCTTACAGCAGCACGAAGGAGTTTTTGTCTAAAACTACCTAAAGGAATGCAAAACCTTGCGAAACCACACAGCAAAGTTAGTACTGATAAAAGCTTGTTAGAATGCTAACTAGTATCTCTTTGGTTGAATATATGCACATACATTTCAATGTAAAATTCAAGATACATGCATTATATTCTATGCACTTCCTATTTACATCACAGCTGGTGTCTAGATACATACGTATGTTATATCATGTTTTTCCTCTGCCCAGAAAACTGCAGACTCCCTGGCGTTGAAACAAGAAGAGATCAGTGTACAGGCCATGCAGGGGGAGAAGTCTTATAGCTGTGTGATTGAACGAATCAAACCCAGTACTGACATAACCTCTGTTCTGTGTGAGATCAGTAATCAGCCAGGTCTCAGCATAGATACACTGAAGGCACGTCACACAAGCAACTGTCATGGGTTTGACTGAATATGTGATATATAAGGGATAATGTATAGTCTGACGGGATGAACAGGACCCCGACGCGCAGCGGAGTGGTCTTGTTACGTCCTGAAGGGATTTATTTTCCAATACTGACCGGAGGACTATACATTATCCAGATTATTATACGGTTACTTGCCAAAACAAAAAGACACTCCTCCAAAATACCTCTTTTTAATGATTGTGTTGCCGTTTCATGATTTCCGCTAAGAAAAAATAGTTCACGCAAATAGAACCTTAAAGTTCCAGGTGTTGCGTAGCAACCTATTACTCGCGGACTTCAAGTTACAGAACTTTCTGTCACGTTAAATGACCGGACTACTAGCGGAATGATATGAAAGATGTGAATTAGAAGCAAAAAACTCGATGACAGCGGCCATTAATTTTTCGCAGCGGTCAATATGAAGAAATATCAGACCTGCAAACGTTTGGGGTGGCCCATTCAAATCAATGGGACTTTTTGGAACATTCTGAATAGCCGTATAATAAGAGATTGTTATTATTACTGTTAATAATCTTCGTTATTGTTGTGGTAAAGTTGCTTCATCATTGTCATCAGCACTGTGATGTATTTTACCTTTGTGTTGTAGATCACTGTTGGAAGGTTTTCAGTAAGCCTTAAGAAAAGCCAGAACCTGTCGTACATCATCCGCATCCTTATCTTCATCGGCATCACAATCTGTGGTAAAGAACTTCATGAGCACATCATGCTCTAAACTCAACTGGAAAGGGATTGTTGAGAATAGATATATTAGATAAATTAATATAAAGACGTTAATATTAATGAGACAGAGACCAGCAATCGGAATTTCAATCAGTGCTTTATCTTTTGCAAAAGAGGGAGAGTGACACGACCAATGTCATGAACAAAACTCCAAAGATGAGCTGGGCGCAGCCAGTCTATATAGTTCATATAGTTCCTCAAAACATGTTTCATGAGCAGGCAGGGGGCATTATTCTGAGACAAGGCATTGACCCTTGTCTGACCCTTGTCTTATCAGTAGGTGCCTGACAGCAAAAACAGGATGTATCACTTCAGCAAAGTGTCACAATCATTCATATCGCAAGAGTTGGTTCCTTAATTCAGTACATGTAAGCATTCAGATTAAAATAATTAGAAGATTAGAATAACAATGTATTACATTTGTCTATCAATATCATAACAACTGTGTTTTATCTCAGAACTTTTGTTTTGTAAGTCATTTTGGAAAAACAGACAAAAGCGTCTTCCAAATTCCATAACCATAACAACTATGAATAAATAAATAATTTCATTTAAAAAATAAAGACAAGAGAAGGTTTCTAGATGTGAACATGCCAGTTGTGTTTGTGAGAAGCTTTAGTCAGTGTACCAGCTGCAACACTGGTTGCCATGGCTGCTCAGCTGAGTTGTCACATGATGGGAATCTGATTCTTTGAAATGGAGCACCATCTCGTGCCCTGCACGTGTGAGTGTGTGTTTTCACTGGTGTTCAAGTTTTGTCAGCAATTTTTTTTATTTAGTCTTATTGTTGAATGTCCTTGTTATTTTTTTTTTCATATTTAGTCAACTGTATTCTGTTTTTTTAGTCAAGGTTTAGTTGACTAAAAGTCTGGGCTGATTGCAATCTAACTGAAACCATATACCTGCCTTGCAAGCACCTGGCATACTGTTAGCACTGAGCGTCTACATTTATATGTGTGTGGCGTGTCCTGATATGACGAAACTGTAGCATATGCCATCCAATGAACAGGATATTTGGATAGTAATTTAGGAACAAAAACATCTCCTCTTCTTTGTCAATGAAAATAAAGAGAGATTTTTGTAAACAAATTCTTTTGTAAAAGTACATTTTAGTCTCGTAGTTTTTCATCAACAATATTGCATGTTGATATAGTCACAGTTAATGTTTAATTATGTCAGTGCTGTCTCGTCGTCGTCTTGTTTCTCATGGAAAGTGCTCTCACTGGTGTGTGTGTTTATGTGTGTGTGTGTGTCAGTGGTGGTGGGGGTGGCAGTTGTGTACTTGAATCGTGAGAAGCAGAGGATGCTGATGAATCAGAAGGCTCCAGAACGGCTGGAGATGCTAGAATACGACGACATCGGCCAAGGTCATTCTCTTCAGCATCACTGCTGGTTTTTCTTAGACACATTCATATATTGAAAATTCCTAATTGTTTGTATAATCAACTCATATTCAGCTCTAACATACATTCCTACCCCACCAGACATGCCACCAGAGGTCACTTCACAGTTCCTAAATCTAGAACACAATCAAAACAACGTACAGTAATATATCAAGCCATGATTGCATGGAACTCAGTAAAGCACAGAATAAAGCAAGCTTTAAAAAACAAGTTAAGCAACACCTAATAGCCCAACGCCCGTAACCACTTTTTTTTATGTATATAAAAATGTTTTAAGTTTTAATGTTTTAATTGTATGTATATTCAATGTTTATGAATTTAGTGTATATTAATACACATAAGTGTATATGAATAAGAAAATGTATAGTAATATGTTGGCGAGAAAGAATATTGTCAGTTATACTTTTCTGATTTTAATATAATTTGGTTGTTTTGTCTGTAATGGTCTTATCTGTTGCCCCAGGAAGAGTAGCTGATCCTAAATCTTCAGGAAAATGCAACTCACACATAGCTTTTGTGGCTTCTAGGTTCTACACACACACTCACATAAAGACACACACACACACACACACGCACAAAAGTGAGAAAACAGCTTCCCACTGTTGTCAGTAGGTGCTTGATTGGTTGAAATCTCTTTTGTGACTCCAAGCTTCCACACACACACAAACACACATATACACTCAATATATATACACAAATGTAGATGCATGATTGGCTGAAATATCTTTTGTGACTCCCAGGTTTTGTGGAGATGCAGACAGACAGATCAGGGCTCATCTCCAGCACTGGAGCCGTACCCTTCCTGGATTACAAGCATTTTGCTTCTAGAATGTTCTTTCCTGAGGTTGGTAAACTACATCACTACATGTATTTGTTTACAAATTATATACTGTATATACTTTATCGATGACAATATCTTGATGCTTTTTTTGGCTTTGTGTTTAGGGTGGACCTCTGGCATTGTCTATGAGGAAAGATATGACTCAGGTGAGAGACTCTTGATTATGTGCATGAAGAAACAGATGCACGCACACACACACACACACACACACACACACACACACACACACACACACACACACACACACACACACACACACACACACACACACACACACACACACACACACACACACACACACACAGAGAGAGAGAGACACTAGCCTACTGCAGTTGGAACGATGCACCTTTAATATAAACCATTGTTCAAAAACATCACAAAATCAGATTAGGAAATAAGGGTCCAAAGATCACCACCATATCCTTGCAAAACGACCCAATACGGTTAAGGTTCTCCTTCTCTCATCCTACTCTCCAACACTGGTCATGGTTCTGTAAATCTCATCCCAACCAGCATTCCCTTCACACCGGTTCTGGTCACATCTATGTTTTATTTGAACTCATGTTACTGTGTCCATGGGTTTCCAATGAAGATCTTTATCCAGCTCCGGGTGGGACCAACAATCACTCTCTGGTTTGGAGAAGACACCGAAGGCTCTGAACACAGGAAAAAACAAAGACAATATACCACTCTTGTCCTGCTACAGTTACATAATCTCACATAAGAAGGGTGGACATAAGAACTCATTACTCTAATTGGACATTAGAGATGGATTGATCAACGCATGAGATGTCATATCAGGACAAGATACTTGTTTCCTAGGGGAAAAACTCAGGCAGAGAGTTTTGTCCTTACAGAACAGTTACAATACAATACAGGCAATTGTCTTACCAGCAGATCACATTCATTTTTGTCAGTTACTAAAATACGTGTTTTGACATATTGATACTTTCTTCTCCAAAGAAGGAACATTATATCATATTTCTTTTGAGCAGAGAGACGTTAGTTGAGTAGAGAGATGTTAGTTGAGCAGAGAGATTAAAAAAAAAGCAAACACAAAGTTTAGTTTAAAAAAATCTGATTCAAAACTTTCTATCAGTTACTTTCCAGGTTTGGTTCATTTCGTTTTAATCCACGACTCTATTAATCTCACACTAATCCTTCCTCTTCGGTTCTGTTGGTCTCATCCGGTTCTGTTTCCTGCAGCTGTCAGTGAAGGAGCAGCAGGACCAGAGCTGCAGAGCGCTGTCCCACCTGATCCGAGACCCGCTCTTTCTCGTCTCCTTCATCCACACCCTGGAGGAGCAGAAGAACTTCATCATCAAGGACAAGTGAGTGTGTATGTGTATGTCTGAGCGCAGGAGGAGAGAGAAAGAAAGAGTGTGTGTGTGTTTGAGCGCAGGATGAGTGTGTGTTTGTGTGTGATAGAGAGAGGGAGAGAGAGAGAGAAAATGTATGTGTAACACAGGATGAGTGAGAGTGTGTGAGCGCTGAAGTGACGGACGGTTTGTTTTTTTCCTCCCACATGAGTGACCTGGTGTGTAGTTAGTGTGACCGGGTCGTATGTGACTGTCACTATAGGGTCATATGTGACGGTCACTATAGGGCTGTATTTGAGGTGATTTTCCCCCTTTCCTCTTATTCCCATCTTTTATTCTCTCTGTCCCGTCACCCTCCTGTTATCTCTCTCCATCTCTCCCTCTCTCTTTCCTTACTCTTGTTTCTTCCCTTTTATCTCTTTGCATGTGTCTCTGTCCCCCTCCCAGGTGTGTGGTGGCGTCTCTGTTGACCCTGGCCCTGCACGATGACCTGCCCTACCTGACGCAGGTGATGGAGCAGCTGCTGGTGTCTCTGATGGAGCAGCCCAGTAACGCTCAGCCCAAACTGCTGCTGCGCCGCACAGAGTCCATAGTGGAGAAGCTGCTCACCAACTGGATGTCCGTCTGCCTCTACGGCTTCCTCCGGGTCAGCCTGGATTTATGCTTTTCCCACTCAGACTTGCATACAGTACAGACCCATATGGAAAAAGTCTGTTCATTTCATACATGTCCATTTTGAATGTAGTATACAGTGAAAGTGTGAACACAGATACTTATGGCCCCTTCCATATACAGTGACAGAAGAAATATATGTTTAATATATTTATATGACATACCTTCCATGTTGAAGGGCATTATGCAATTTTTTCTATGAAATGCATATGCAAGCTCTTTACCACAGAAGTATTGTGTATGACAAGGGTGATTCCTACTTTTTTAGTTTTAATTTTGACTTTCATGTCAGCAGTTTTTTCTGATCTACAGTGTGAATTTACTGTGGCTTTATATTGGTCCTGTTCCAATTTACATACGGCATCAGCAAATGACACTGTCAGCCGTGTCTCTCTACAAAGTCTTTAGATTGGCTTGTCATAAGAAAGACCCTGTCTTGAACGAGTGGAAGGATTATTGTTATGAACTATAATGTCAAATTTTATTTGGGTTTTGTCTGATTCTAACTTCATATGTTCTTCATGCCATAACTGCACCTTGCTCCAAGCCTGATATGTGAACCAGGTTTCCAGCTTAGCAGAGAGTTCAGGCTACTGTCACGTCCACTGTGACACTGCGTGTAAAGAGCTGCATCCGGGACTCCTGCACTACAGTGAACTCCCAGACACTTCACAGAGAATCGGTTTTATCTGACTCGTTTACTGTCCTGTTACACAGTCCCAGATCTTCCTGGATATGTGCCAGGTTTGGGGGCTGTCTGGAGCCATTAGTTGCCATGGTGAATAATCCGCCGGGTAGCTTGTTTCACCCCTTTGGGCCAGGAGAGTCCATGTTCAGGGTAGAGAGACAGTCATGGTGGAAACAGTGGCTGAAATGGCACCAGCTCAGTTCTTTTAGCAGATCTTCTGATATTTCTTCCTCTTCCTTTCTGTTTGCATGAGTGTGTGTCTGTGTGCATGTATGTCTGCGTGTGTGTGTGTGTGTGCATGTGCGTGTGTCTGTGTGTGTGTGTGTGTACGTGTCTGTGTGCATGCATGTATGTATGTCTGTGTGTGTGTGTGTGTGTGTGTGTGTGTGCATGTGTCTTTCCTTCCCATCCCTCAGGAGTGTGTGGGGCAGCCCCTGTACCTGCTGGTGTGTGCGCTGACGGAGCAGATCAGTAAGGGTCCGGTGGACTCGGTCACAGGGAAGGCCCTCTACACCCTCAGTGAAGACTGGCTCCTGTCGCAGGCCCAATACTTTAGCCCTCTGGTAACCCAAACACACCACTGACCCCCTCTGTGAATCCGCAAAGTCAATGTCACTGAGGGCATCATTTACTAACATTGCGACCGCAGCTTAATCTGCGCCTTTGCCAAACCGCAAATAGCGCACGCTATTTTGCATCGTCGCGTCACCTGCATCGTTGCATCGTCGCGTCACCTGCGCCTAACACCGCCCATTAGTGTTATTTAGCGCTCCGCTAAAATAGGGAAGAAAGAGCCTACGTGTTCCACCATGGATGATGAGCTAAAATTAAAATTAGAGCTTTTGGTTCACGAGGTTACAGCAAACTAACCCAGATAAATATAGAAACTCATAAATATTTCTCCGTTTAGCCCTTCCGTCCACGTTAAAAGTTGTGATCACTTTGAATTCAAGACTGTCTTTTATTGGTGAGCTGATTTTGGGAAATTAAACTTTTCAGCGAACATTGAGTTTCTGGGTTGTATGGTTACCCCTCAGGGTGCCTGTGCAGCTTCATATTAACGAGTTTATGTTCACAAGTTCATATTCACACATATTAACATGAGTTAATCACACACAGGCAACTGCAAACTGTTAAGATGGTTCCCTAAGCTAGAGATAGCTAGGATAGTTAATACCCAGGTTAACTGCTCCATAGCATTCCGTTAAATAGTCTGGTAGGAATACACGACACCCCTTACTTTAAAACGACGTATTCCTGAACACCGAAAACCATGCTATTCAAAAATGCTGCCCTAGGCAGATACATTTGAAAACTGGAGTTGTAGCGTGAACAGGGGCAACTGAAGTTTTCAGACGTTCGGTTGGTATATGGCACTGGGGGTAGCTTGCGCTCGATAGGCTATAATGTCAAAATAAACATGGAAGGTGAAATGAATATGCTGCTCTGTTTTCCTGAATAGATACCCGTTACTCCTGCGCAGAAGGCGAGCACTGTACTCGGTGTGCTTGAATGGGGGAAAATACGGTTTAAAGTAAACCATACAATGAGATGAAAAATAACATTTCTGATGTTCAGGTTTTTAAAATTTCTCGCAGGCACATAGTTTTCATTTAGAAGCTGATATGTCATCCTGAAACACCTCTTGTTTCATTACTAATAGGGTACATAATTAGGCGCACTTTACGCATCTCCTCCCATCTCTTTGCGACGAACACCCACTTTCCCTCCCAGCAGCGGTAATCTAAAGTGCGCCACCTTTGTAAATACGGTTTTAGGTTTTTACCCGCTATTTTACGGCTGAAACGGGCGCAATCCTGTTAGTAAATGACGCCCTGAGTGTGCAAAACAAACAAACGAGAGAAAAAATAACTACTTCCTGTTCAGCACTCACTACAAAGCTCAGTTTCCTTTCACACCCCACACAGATCAAAGAATTGACGACAGATGATGGACTGAGGTTAAAACCTCCTCGTCTTTCGGCTAGCTGGCTGACATATTTTCAGAGGTGTTTGGGCGTTGGTTTCTATACTTGTATACCATAAGTGCATGTGCGCACACACATGCAGGCACACACACGTTTTTTTTTAATCAGTTGCTACACTGTTGCAGGGGTATTGTTGTGGAGCTGTTTATACGGTCTGACACTGTTTATATGGTCTGACACTGTGGGTTTCTCAGAAATTAAGCACAGTGTCATCCAACAACCCCTTTCTTAAGAGGCCTTAAGCCAATCGTGTTGTTGGTTTTATATGGTTCATTGGACTTTACTGAATCAGTCTCTGAAGTGACGCAATCATAACAATATAGTCAGACATGAAAGTGAAACATTCCAAAAACACACAAAAGTAACCAACCACACATAGTGACCCAATCATAACAATATATCAATGCACAGGATATCAGCTTCACCCCTTTGTGTTTCACTGAAGCAGTATTATGTGTGTGTATGTTTGTAGAAGCTGACTGTGCTGTGTGTGTGTGTGTTTGTAGAAGCTGACTGTGCTGTGTGCAGTGGTGATCTTATAAGGTGTGTGTGTGTTTGTAGAAGCTAACCATGCGGTTTGCTTTGGTAATGTTAAAGCATGCTGTGTGTGTGTGTGTGTGTGTAGAAGCTGAGCGTGCTGTTTGCGATGGGAACGGAGGGCGAGGTGAGCGAGCCGCTGGACGTCTGCGTTCTGGACTGTGACACGGTGGAGCAGGTGAAGGAGAAGATCCTGCTCACCTTCCACCGCAAGTTCGGCTTCCGCTACACCCAGCAGCTCCATGACATAGACATCGGTGAGTAGAGAGCGATAGAGAAAGAAGAGAGGAAATTAGATAAGGAGAGGGAGAGAGAGAGAGAGAGAGAGAGAGAGAGTCTCTTATAGCCAGACGCATTTTAACATAAAACTTCTCCAACAACCATGGTGAAGTATGGACTTAATGTGGTATTGGCTCATTCATGCTATCTAATTTAACAATATAATACCTTTACTTTTGGTTCAAGGTGTATCTGGAATATTCTGCTGCACAACTAACCTTTTATACTATTTCCTAATCTTTGTGTCAGTGCTCTTAGGCATTTTTTCTTACCAGTAAATGACATTTATTTCCTATTGTTGTTGCTATGACATTTGACCTGGCCAACAAATTGATATCTTCCGTCTCCTAAAGAGGAACAGCTTAAAGCTCATTGGTGAGTGGTGACACTAAGTCTTGATACCTCGTCTACCAGTTAAAATTCAAACCCTCAGCACATCCTGTACTGTGGACTCAAAAGTCCCCTCTTGTCTCTCCCTCTGCCATGACTTGAGAACAAACAAGTATAAAAAATTTGATAAACAAACATGAATGAATGCATTGACTACTTGATTCATAATGGCGATTGATAACTTGAGTCATAATGGCTTAAATTGAATTGTACTCCACCAGTGGCGAACAATTACAGCATTAACAGCGTGTCACCTTTCTCAACCCACCCAGAGGCCTCCTGGAGGCAGTGCTGGAGGGTGGATGCGGCCGTCTGTGGTAAAAGTACAGAGAAATGCAAAAAAGTCTCAGACGAGAAGACTGTGGGCATGGCCTTGCTGGTTTCACGCTCTGTGATGTTACCTCTGGAACCGCACCTGTTCAGTTCACAGTGCAGATCTCAGGCTCTGCAGAGCGTTGTGGTTTGAGTCACCAGTTGCACAGTGCCCAAGCAAACAAACAAATGAAAGGAAAAAAAAAACCACTTCCTGTCCAGCACTCACTACAAAGCTCAGTTCCCTTTCACACCCCACACAGAGCAAGGAAGTCACGACAGATGATGGACTGAGGTGAAAACCTCCTCGTCTTTCGGCTAGCTGGCTGGCATATTTGAAGAGGTGTTTGGGGGTTGGTCGTGTCTACGTATACTTGTATACAATATGTGCATGTGCGAGAAGCCTGTGGGCATGGCCTTGCTGGTGTCTGTGTTCATTTCGCTTCTCGATGTCAGTGCTGTAACCTAAAATACAGTAGAAACACACTTCTTAAACACCTGTAGAAACACACTTCTTAAACTCCTGTAATAACACACTTCTCAAACTCCTGTAGTAAAAGAGAAAGTAACATGTCATCTTCATTACTTGTTTTTTTACCTGATTCTTTCTCTTGCTTTCTCACTATCTCCCTTCCCCTGTCTTTCTGTTTCTCTCTCTCTCTCTCTCTCTCTCTCTCTGTTCCTCTTCTGCAGAGTTTGAGCAGTCAGGATGCTATGTTGTCCTACAGGAAGTGGACAGCAGCTCGGAGATGATGGGGGAAGTCACCATGCTCAACACCCTCAAACATTATAGGGTACATGCAGACAGGAAGTGTGACAGGAAAAGCACCCCATAAATAAAGCTGTCTGTGTGTGTGTGTACCCCTGTGTGTTTGTATGTGTGTGTGTGCTTGTATGTGTGCGAGTGTGTGTGTATTTCACCTACAGCACACTCCCACAAATACACAAATATTTGTGTGTATGTGTGTTTGTGGTGTAATGTATATGTCCCTGTAAATCTCCTCATGCCTTTATATAATACACTGAGCTCATGGTAAGGTCAGCTTCCTTAGCATGAGTGACCGTAACCATGACAGCAGACTGCATACTAAATGATGCTGCATTGTGTGCTCAAATATTGCTGCTCTCCACAGATTCCTGATGGGTCGACCATCAAGGTCATCACGAGAAAAGTTCAAGGCCCCCAAAGCTCTACGCTCAGTTTCAAAGGTGAGTGCCCTTCCTGGACATTAAAGATAGCATCATCATCCATCTTACACAATCTGCTCTCACCTGTAGGCCTTTAGTACTGTTACCGCTTTTGGGAAATGCCCTCTCTGAGTGCCAGTGAAGAGTTCAGTCAGTGCAGGAGGGGCCCAAGAGAAAGATTGGGAACCACTCAAAACTTTAACAACTAGCAAGCTACCTAGCTTCCAGCACCTCAAGCTACCTAGCCTACCTAAAAAGCATGCTAAAACCTTACACTGGACAGCTAGTGGGAACGACAGGTGTGTTTAGTTGTCCTTCACAGATTCCCATATTCCATCAAAATGTATTTGAAGATGATCCCAAGAGTAGTTGCTCATAAAAAACATATCTCAAAAAGTGGCAAATTGTTGCATAGTGTTGCTTTAAATAATCCCACGAAGTATCTGACTGGTAAGTAACTGGGTCAGGGTTTGGCTGGATCTGGCATTACCTAACGTCTGGGCATAAGCCCAGAATCCAACAGCACAAAGAGGTCCTCAGAGCAGAGCACCATAACACCATGTTTCCCTAGATAAACCCACATGAGATCATCAATCTAACGTAAGACAACATGGCGAAAAACTAAACAAAAACTCCTTTCCCACTGACTCGCACAACCTTTTTGTGACCGGGTTGGGCTGTGAAAATGTGATAGAAAGTGGAGATAGTATACCGTAAATCCTCAAATAAAGACCGGGCTTCAGATAGTAGCCGGGGGCGTGGTCGATACGGATAAATAAAGGCCGGCCCCCGAATACAGGCCGGGGGTAAAATATCAGCACAAAGCAGACCACAATTATTTTTTTTGTTTCTTCAGGCTAATAGAACTTTAAAGTTTCAGGTGTTGCGTAGCAACCCATTACTTGCTGACTTCAAGTTACAATGACTTTCTATTACGTTAAATCAGCGGTTCTCAAACTGGGGTCCAAGGGGTCCGCGACGCCTTGCCTGGGGGTCCGCGAAAAAGTCTGGCTTCCAAAGTTTTTTTTTTTTTACATTTATAAGTTACTTCATTAAAATAGCACGCAATCAGAGCGCACTCTTTGTTCCGCTCCCCGTCAGGCTGCCTGAACGCATTGACTGCAAGGGCGGGGCTGCCCAGTTCTCACACATGCAAGCAATAGCCTTCACTCACAGCGAGTGATCCTCAGGGGAGACATGGCCTCATGTGCAGGAGCCTGGCCGACCCGTCCTCGCTTGTTTTAAACAAATAAGTGATATCTGGAAGTACTTCGGACACGAAGCAGACTGTGAAGGAAAGCCCATCGACACACAGAGACTCGTCTGTAAAACATGCTTCAAAGCCACTCAGGCAAAGGGAGGTAACAACGTCAAATATGGCTAAGCACCTCTCAGACAGACACCCAGAACTTTATTCAGAGAGTTAAAGAACGATAGTTAGCAAATGTGATTATAAACATGAACACCCCAAGGTCACCCATATACAGCCTAACACGAGTAGCCCTTAGCCTGGTTTAGCGAAAGCGATTTTCCCCATCACAGAATTTTGACTATGCGTAGTACATGATCATAATGCAGTGTGGTTAACGTAACTAAACCTACTTTTCACGCTAGTAATATTAACTGCCATAATCTGCAAGTGATGCATTTAATCTTCTATCAGTACGGATCGTGTTTTATCGTTGCAGAAGGCCCCTTATTTAAAAGATAGGTTAGCCGAAGGCATTATCAGGTGGCCCTATTGCATGTAGCTATTCTCGTTTAAGACGTTGATCTAGCTTTCAATTTGGCTGCAAGAACGTAGCCCAGTTCATTGTCAAAATAACCTCTAGAAAGAAAACGCTTTACGTGTATAATCAATGCAGTGATGTCACATGTTGTTTTCATTAGTATCTTGCTGGAGACTAGTACTAATAATGAATGCCATTTGTTAAGTGTTCGTGACAACGCTAATACAGACAAGTGCTCATCACATCCGCCATAAAACAATGCAGATATCTGGCTTCCAAAGGTTCCATCGTTCAGTGACAACAAGACCGGGTAAATAAACTGGACCTGGACAAACTATGTGCTGAGAGACAGGAACACCCTTCTCATTGATGACACACAGACACACACAACCACCACGAAAAAGAGTTTATCATAATTTTTGTACAGAGATTTGTACGGAGTGTCAGTCGGGGATACCAGTTTTTGATAAAATTAGGTGGATATTTCATGTTTGTTTAATGTCTTTGTTAAAAATAAATCTTCAGATCATCTCCGTTGGAAAACCCTATAATCTGCTTTGATAAAAAATGTTATGCCATCAATATTTGTTTTTATGTAAGGTAAACATTATTTAGCTTCTCAGCACATTTTCCAAAAGTAATTTACAAATCTATCCTAACATACTGTCAAGTAATGCCAAATGTAATACAATGATTACTAAAACTCTTGTAATATTATACTATATGATTTAGAGTAAAAGAGTCCAAAAGCATATAACATTACAAATAGCTATAAGCTATATGGTTTAATTTGGGCATGCGATTATGAGGGGGTCCTCGGAATTTTTTTTACCCTTTGAGGGGTCCCTGGCCCCAAAAAGTTTGAGAACCCCTGCGTTAAATGACCGGACTACTTGCGGAATGATATGAAAGATGTGAATTAGAAGCACAAAACCCGTTACCAATGACATCGGTCATTAACTTTTTGAGGTGGTGAATATCAAGAAATTATAAACAATTGGGTTCTATCGAATTATTTAGCTGTTTCTGATTGGACGAGAGACGTTCCATGAGTTGGAATACCCCAGGACATCCCAACTCGGACTTTTCACAGCTAATAATAAATCACTCGGCGATGAAACATTCTATAGCGCGTCGATACAATTAAGCGATAACCGTTAGTTCAAAGTGCTTATAATTCCAAAAGACGTTGACAATGGAACATATTTTTTGTTGCGGAGAAACAATGGCGAAACGTTGGGGTGGCCCTTCAAATCAACTGAACTTTTTGGAACATTCTGAAGAGCCGTCTAATAAGTAAGAAATAAAGGCCTGCCCCTAATACAAGCCTCCCCCAAATAAAGGCCGGTGCGCTGTGCAGCCTAAGAAAATAAAAGACCCCAGCCACAATTTGAGGATTTATGGTATACATGTTTTACAAGAAACAAAAGCTCTTTACTGAATCATGTGTGTGTGTCTCATTTACAGAGGAACCTGATTTTCAAACCAAGTACTTTCACCTGGTGAGTACCGTCAAGTGTATGTTTGTCAGTGTCTTTAAATGATCTTTCATATTTGTGCTTGAATTGTAACTTGTGTGGCCTGTGGTGTGTATTTCTGTGAGAGGCATTTTGAGTGTTGTGGGCACCTAGTGGGTTATCACCCAGCTGGAGTGCAGTGGACTGTAGAACATATGTGTTGATAAAGAGTTGCTGTCGTCTCCCCTCAGATTGACCCTGAATTAGCGGAGAACACAAATTCAGTGAGAAAAAAGCTCAAGGTTAAAGAGGTTTATCGGACCAAGCTGCTTTCTACCAAGGTGATCACTCATTCATAGCTGTTTTTCATTAATTCATTCATTCATTTATCCATGCATGCATTCATTGATTGATTCATACATTCCTTCAAGGAGTCAGTCACACATTCATTAATTAATTTGTTAGTTCATCCATTCATCGGTTTATTCATTCACCATTCAATACAGGTGGCTGTGCATTCATATGTAGAGAATCTCTTCAAAACCATCTGGGGCACATCCAATAACAGGCCGCCGCACGCAGTCAAGTACATCTTTGACATCCTGGACTCTCAAGCAGAACTCAAGAATATCAGCGACCCTGACGTGCTGCACATTTGGAAAACCAACAGGTAGTCTTTGAGTATGCGTCTCCTATGAGGGGCTTAGCAGAGGCCCGCTGTTGTAAACTAACATCATTTTAGAACTGAAGTACTCATTGCCTGAAAAAATCCAGTTCTGGGGGGGGGGGCTTGGGGCCGTGGTCATTGCGTGTGGGAGGTATTAATACTAGGGTGCATAGGTCATCTCTGAACAGAAAGAAAAGCATCCAATTAAGGATTTGAAGATGACACTTGATCTTACCGTACGCGACGGTGAAGTATTGATTGTGTATACCGGCAACATTTTACCGGTATTATTATCAACATTCTACAGTTACCCAAGATAGAAAGCTCTGTCACCAAAGCAGGTTCCTATTGTATTCAGATATAGCCACTGACTTTGTTTTGTGTTCATTCTGTGAATCCTGGTCATTATTAGTAAGATTAACCGACTTAAACATTAATTTGTGAAGCTGTATATGCATAGTAGTTTATAGTGGACTATAACTGACTTGAATTTGCCAAACTGAATGAAATTGACTGACAGCAGGCCTGAATAGTGATGCACTGTAACGTCAGGAATATCTGCAATATGAGTATATGAATGTGACACTGGAATATCTGGGCACATATGGATGACCGTCACACAGTCGCTGGTTCCTCCTGAGTCTCTTCCCTTGACAAAGCACCATCTCCTAGTCCAGGCTATATGTGTGTTTACACATCCATTCCCTCGTTTACCTCTGTTCCCGGGTCCTCCACCTTCCCAGCCTGCCTCTGTGCTTCTGGGTGAACATTCTGAAGAACCCCCAGTTTGTGTTTGACCTGGAGAAGACGCCTCTCCTGGATGGCTGCCTGTCCGTCATCGCTCAGGCCTTCATGGACTCCTTCTCCCTCACGGAGCAGCAGCTGGGGATGGTAACGACGGCGTCACACACACACACACATACATACACACACACACACACAGACAGCTGGGGATGGTAACGACGCCGTCACACACACACACACACACACACACACAGCTGGAGTGGTAACACACACACACACACACAGCTGGGGATGGTAACGACGCAGTCACACAACTCTCACAGATTACACTCATCACAATAGAACTGTGTAGAATGAAACACTAATTACAATGGAAAACAGTAATTACACCACGGTATCAATGTACCAAACATGATGTGAAAAAAAAAAATATATCAAAGTTACAATGTTTACAAAAATACTTGAGAGTGTTCTAGATTACTGCTCAGGATATGACAAAAGCTCTCTCTTAAATGTGTGTGTGTGTGTGTGTGTGTGTGTATTTGACCTACAGCACGCCCCCACAAATAAACAGCTTTATGCCAAAGACATCCCTCAGTACAAGCAGGAAGTGAAGGCCTACTACAAGAAGGTGCAGGAACAGCCAGCGCTTAGCAGCCGCGAGTTTAAAGACTTCCTGCAGGAGGAGTCAAAGGTGTCTTTTTTTAACTAAACGTTTTATTGTCATACCTCATGTACATTCCCTTGGAAAACACATAGAGAGCCTGATGAATTAGACTAGACTGCTCTAACTAGAAACAATAAAACCCTAGAGGCTAATTAGTTCTTGTGAAGGGCACACGAGTGGACATTTTTCCTACAGTGCGTGGACACTAGGGTTGAGGGGAGGGTTGAGTAATCTAGCGAATGTGTTTGCTTTACCCTTGACGTTTTTTCTCACCCTCTTGCCTTTTAGAAACATGAAAATGAGTTCAATGAGTCGCTGGCCCTCTGTGAAATCTACAAATTCATTCATCATTACTTTAACCAGGTACATTCTCTACAAACTATATTACACTAACTATATAACAAATATTAGGTTGTACAATATATAATATATATTATACAATATATAATAACTGCATGCAAAGCTTAGCATTTACTTTATCAGGTAGTTCCTCTAAAGGCTAAATTGATTTTGACTTGTGCTCTCCACAGATCGAGCAGAAACTTGAGCAGAGCACTGCCCCCTCCAGGCTGAAAGAGGAACTGCAGCAAGTGAGGGAGCTGTTTGACATCAAGAACAAAAGCTCCTGGGAGTGAAGACATGTGTCCTAAAGAGGTGTGTCCAGAGTTTTCGAATCCAGAGAGATTTAAAAAACTGAGACTTTTTGAAATGCTGGTGACCTTTGGAACTGTGATGTTACAATTTGTAGCCCTATTTTATTATTTTTGTGTCTAATTTGTAAGTGTTGACCATAAGCATGTAAGTTGTAATGAAATATTTTTCACCGAAGTGTCATTTATTGGAAAGATTTGAGATTTACAAAACCTACAGCACTTTCAGATCACTATGAAATTAGTTTTATTTTAGGAAAGATTTCTTTTTATAACTTTACCAGAACATCACAAGTATTCGTAATAGTAGTAGTAGTGAGTAATAGTAATAATAATAGTAACTGCACAAATTCTTAACTGATTTGCATGCATGTTTATCAGTTTGCATCATTTATCAAACATCGTCATGACAATGCTGTTCTGTTTTTCTCTAGCAGAGAGAGCACCAAAAATGTATATTTATTTTAGGATTAGGATTTATTCATGTACTTAACAGAATACTTTCCACATAATTTCATTCTTACTGTCTACACCTCTCTGTAATGTATATTTACTTCTATAACTTCCTCACCAATGTAGTTATCTGCATTGACCGAGTGAGGTATATTTTATATATGTTTTTCATATACTTAATACATTTTCATCATTATATACTGTAGCTGTACATGTTGTTTCCATACTCTCTGTCTTTTACCCAAGTGTATGTCAGTTTGATTTGTGATTCTGTGTTGGTGTGAATCAACATTCACACACTGTTACATCACTATGGAATACCATGTTTGTTCCCACAACCCTGCTTCAAAATAAAAGTCCCCTTTTGCAATCATATTTTCCAGACAAATATTGTGTCTGTTAAACTGTAGTGTAACCAACACTTCTGTTATCTGTGTATTAAACAATGTCAAGAAGAATTATTATCATTATTGTTATTTTCATGTATGCACTCATAAAATGGTAGAGTAGCCATATTCATTTGTGGGTGTGCCGTTGAAGTGTGTCTTTTGAATCAATCATAGCAACAGGAATTCTGACATGCCGTGATGACAAGCTACTAATCATTTATTTGGTTCATGTCTAACAGATATAAGTGCATGTTATGAAAATATTTAAAATGTTAAATTGATATAGGCAATGTAAAAACATGGTAAAAACAAGGGGGATGTATCTCTGTCAATTAGTGGCCTGCTGATACCAAACTGCAGTGAGATAAGACGTGCTGGCGGCACATAACAAACCCAAGGAGTGGGTTTACCCTTGGAGTGAATATTAGCACTGCCACGTCCTGTGTCTGATGGTGCAGGTTCAAGTCCAGTGCAGGATTATATTTTATATAAAACCTCATAGCGAGCAACACATTAGAATCCTATCACCTGTGAATACTGCCAGGTTCATGCCCATGGATGACGCCCAAAATCAGATGCAGCGGAGACTCTAATTTCACAATGTTAGCCACAGACATCCAAGAGGCTAGCAATAAAATAACTCAACTACTGCATGTGTTCAACAAACGTGGCTGTAACTAGCTCACCACAGCTAAACTTAATGATAGTAAACTATCTATCCACTGAAAGTTATCCATGTGCTACACACTGAGGTCCACAGTTGCGATCCGTCACAGGCTCGTATCTGGGAGCGGTGGAGGTGGTGGTCTGCTGTACTGTCTCCTGGCATTAGTCCCAAATACAACATTACTGGGGCTTTTCGGCTGCTGCTTTGTCACTTGGCGACTTGCTTAACTATCTATCGCGAGGCTGCTTCACTATAGTCTACTTCTCTGCTATGATGCTTGGTGTGTGTGACTGTGATTTGAATATTATTAAAAATGTTTTGTTTTTTATATTTATTGTGAAGCAATGTTCTGTTGAGTTTTCCCCGCCTTTATTATATTTTTTTTTATGAATGGTTTGGTTTGAATGTTACACGTAAGGATTGAGTTTCTGATGTTTTAATTTGATTTTGATCCATGTGGAATCACTGATTTAATTATGGTTTGATGTTGGGTTTGGGAATATCTTATTTGTTTTTTGGTGGTTAAAACTATCAGCAGGCCATTGCTGGATAGCCCCTTGAAGGCCCGCACATCAAAGCCATTCCAACAGTGTCAGTACTTCTGTGAATGTTTTCCCTTTTCTTTATGTCTGCATTAAAAACTATATGCATTTTCTGGAATTATGCATTGTTACGGCAGCAGCAGTTAAAGTCTCCAGTTTCCTGCTGCAGAATAGGTGGCTTCTAGCTTAGGGCATGCTGGTCTTGCTGCCTCTCAGCCTGGGATTTTATCTTGTAGTTGTTGTGTTTTGATATGTTCTAGAGTTGTTGTGTATTAGTTTATATTCATAAATCCCATGAATTTGGTGCTTTAAAAAAAAGTGTTTCCAGTAGTAGTCCCCCCCCCTCCCTCTTTGAAAGAAAGTCCTTTTAGTCGGCGTACTAATCAAGATAAATTGGCAACAAAACAATTAGGACCTCCTCGACCAAATGTATCCATTCAACGGGTTTGTACAAAGGGGAGGAAATCCTACACCGGATGATTTTCCAAGAATTGGTTATGAAATAAAATCGTGGCTAGCAGGCTGTGAAGTGGCTAACGCGGTCTTTTGCTACCCCTGCTTACTTTTCCATCCCGAAGACGGCGCGGCAGACAGCACTTCATGGACAACTACTGGAGATACGGACATGCACCATCTGTCCGAAAAGGTGAAGAAACATGAGCAGTCGAAGCTCCACATGAACAGCTGTCTGAAGTTCTCTGTTTTTGGGAGGGTGAACATTGCCACTCAACTGGATGAGGGATACAGGCTAGCAGTGCGCCGCCACAACGGTGAGGTGAGCAAGAACCGGCACATCCTAAACCGGCTCATCCAGTGTGTAAAATATTGTGGCGGTATTGAGTTAGCCCTGTGAGGCAAGGATGAAACAGTGAGCTCCACCAACCCTGGTATTTTTCTTGGATTGGTCGAATGTTCAAATCTAGCTACTGGAGTGTATGCTAGTGGTCGTGAGGGAACGCATTGTGGAGGAGGTGAAGTCGGCGAGCTATGTAGCAATTCAAGCTGATGAGACCACGGACGTTTCCACTCAGAAACGGCTGGTGCTTGTGCTTAGGTGTTTCCAGTAGTAAATCTGGGTCAGTGGTGAAGTGTTGTTCGCCCCCATAGGGCCGCCAAAGGTTGGGGCGTAACATGCATCTCTGTGCCTCTGTCATTCAGTTGACTGGCCTGTGCTTGGGGGCGATTTGATGTAGCTCGGCTTTAAGTGGGGCTGTGCGGAGCTGTGGAGCGAGCCCCAGAGAGCCCTAAACACTGTGCAGGTGGCCGCCCCACCACATAACGTTAGGAGATGGCTAGTTAAAGATTTAGCCTGGCCAGACTTGCTATGGTCATCATGATGGATGTAAACTGGTACCTGTGTGAATCGGGGCTAAGGACTAAAGGGCAAACCTTGCAACTTCTGAAGATCTCAGATGGGTCTTCCTTCAGGTAGAGTGGCAAGCCAGTCAGTACTGCTGCTCTTGTAGCCTGGATGTAGTTCTTATCCTGTCAGACATTTGTTGAGCAAAGGACAATGCACTTTTTTGGACAATGCATTTAAAAAAAAAAAAAACATTCCATCTATTAACCACTGCTTGATGTCTACCTGCCTACTGTAGCCATCTTCTGCCCACAGGTTCCAGACCTGTTTTGGCAGCAAAGAAGGTAAATGACTGATTCTGATTTGTGATGCAATGAAACTCTTCTGTCAAAAACAATGGCACATGTAAAAACATCAAGTGTCATTTAGATGTTTTGTGACCTTTCAACATTCAAAAGACTCGATGAGGGTATTTTCAGCAAGGCAGGTCCTTTTATTAACTCTTAAATTCTCAAACTGAGGTAGTCAAACACAACTGAAAAGTCTTTTTCAAACATTGATCTTCTTTCTCTCGTCTGGAGAGTGGATGGTCACTTTGGCTAACCTACAACCCACTCCGCTCCTCAGACCTGCACACAAAAGATGTCACTGATTTTAGTTAAACAGATAAACCCACAGGCTTGCACACAGTATTACTGGTTCCTTCCCCTCCTCAGCCCTGCTTCACACTGACTCTTCAAACCTTCTTCTTCTTCTGTAGTTTTATGGCGGTTTACAAGCTACGTGTATTACCGCCATCTACTGGACTGAGGTGCAGTTCATTGGGGATCTTTAAAGAAAATTGAATCAAATAAAATATAACAAAACCAGTACAACCAAATAAATCAAAACAAAACAAGAGTTCTAAATCCTAATCACTAATTGTGTTTCTTTAATAAATGACACTATAGACCCAGTAATACTTCCTGCTCTTGGCTCACCCAATAACGTTTCCAAGGAGAAAACTCTTTTTTCTGCACTAACCACCCTTTTCAGTTTTTCTCTCTGTCTAGAAAATCTTTCACAACTTAGCAGAACATGTTCTACATCAGTGGTCACCAACCTTTTTTGGCCAAAGATCACAACCTCTGCCGTGGTGACAGGCAAGATCTACCTATTGAGGCGTTGAGAGAAAAAGACTGTCCAGACTCCAGACTGTACTTACAACTTAACTTTTTACTTAGCCTAATTGAATTAAATTAAACACTTTGGTCCAGCTTTCAAATTGATGTGACCAAGAACACACTAAATCACTTTATTTCAGTGCAACATAAAAAGGAAAATATTTGTTAACCGCACACAATATGAACAAGAAAAAACACATTTGCAATGAGCAGGTTGGATATGAACTGCTTTATTTATCAACTGCAGTTACAACACAACACTGACAATCTTTGTTTTCAGATCATTTGACAGTTGTTTTGAGGCCCCCATGTTGCCACTCTTCAGAGGATAATCAAGGAGAAGCACATCTTGCAATTGGCTACCTTAGATAGTTTTTCTAATGATTGAATGCACCTTTCTATGGAATTGAAGGCTTAACAAGCTAATCAGACTAATTATGTGTTGCAATTATTCAGTATTGAGTAGTTACAGGTATTCAAATCATGAAAATGATTAGGGTGCCTAAATATTTGCACAGCCTAGTTACCGATGTTTAAAATCTCCGTGATATTGTCTAAATATAGCCCCGTCAAATCACTGTCATTCCGTTGTCATTGCATATATACTAAATTATGTAAAACATTGTACCTACGTTACATGTTCACCAAACGAGCTGGGATGAGTTCTGGTCGCCATTACATTTGTTTCCTGTATTAGGAAGTGCGCTCCCATCCTGGGACGCATTTATGGTTTGGGCAGGTTCGCTAGGAACATAGTTTCTCCCTCGCGAAATCAATTACTTACGTTATAAGTTTTACAGTTGTGAATGTGATGTATAACTGCCATCATCATTATTGTGAAGGACTGATTGAGTTCAAATGATTATTGGTAGCATTTTAACTCTGTTTAAAGGGTATTGCATTTCACATGAATTTACCCCTGTGGTTTGAGCCTATGGTAGTATGGGCCAATTACGGGTAGTTCAGCTAAACGTTAAAAGGGTTGGCAAAGTAGTAGAGTGGGGCTTCTGTGGTGAGAACGTCGTTGTATAAGAGTTTGTTAGTGAGCTAGTTGATGCTCGTCTGTATGGATTTCAGAAGCGTGAGGCTGATGTTTGCGCACAGCCTCAGTATAGAGAATGGGTATACCACTTTGTACTAGTGATTGTAGATATACCATTTGTAAATATCTTTTTGTTTTCCTTTATACCAGTATTTTTGTTTACATATTTTTGATTGTGGATTATGCACATGGAGGAGGTAAAATAAATTTACCAACTACAGAGCCTAGTCTCCCTGCTGTCTTTGTGCCTTCACTAAAGACCCTCAACATGGATACCCTTTGACACAACGACATCCAAGAGAGCTCGAGGATGTTATGCACGCGAGTTGAGCCTAGTTGCGAGCTGTCAGACGAGCTGTCAGAATGTTGGAAATCTCTCTTCATTGGGCAGACATTCTGCAACTTTACCCAATCCGACTGAACATGTTAAACTCCTCCGACAGTACCCGACAATGACCAACAAACACCAACTGCCTGCGCACGCTGACCCAACTGTTGGTGTTTGTTGGCGTTTGTTGGAGAATGTTGGCGTTTGTCGGGGCAGTGTGCAAGCTGCTTTAGAAGGGGCATTTAGTGGGAAGGGCTAAATTTGTGAGAAATCGTTGGTGATTACGTTCACATCAACTCTACGGACAACCTCGGATTTAAATAGAAAGAATTTCAGAAGACACTTCAGAAAATGTTCAATTTCTTTTTTTTTCTGTATTTAAAAAAATAATAATTTTGGAGATCGACAGGGAAGGTCTTCGAGATCGACACGTCGATCACGATCGGCAGGTTGGCGACCTCTGTTCTACATCCTCTCTTACTCCACAAACCTCACAATTTCCAGATGGATGTTTGTTCATGATAAATAAATTATTGTTTAGAGCAGTGTGACCGATCCTCATTGTGTAGAGCCATACCTCCTCCTGTCTGTTTATATAACTATTCTTTTTCCCTACGATTTATTGTTGTAATTTGTAAAGATGCCTACCCTTTTCCCTTATCCCATTCAGACTGCCACATTGTATTTTTTTTGTTTGATGAGTACCTTGATCTCTGACTTACTGAGTGGAATGTTTAATTGAACCTCCTCTTCTTTCGTTGCCTCTTTTGCCAGCTTGTCTGCTTCCTCATTCCCTTCAACCTACACAAACTGGACTGTCCTTCCCTGTTGATTAATTGCAAAAATTATTTGATTTATTTCATTCAATAGATCCTGTCTACATGCTGATTCTCCATTTTGAATAGAACTGAGAGATGACATTGAGTCAGAACAAATGATTGCTTTAGGGAGCCTAGCCTCTTCTAGCCATTGCAATGCAATTATGATGGCTGCCATTTCAGCTGCAAAAATGGATAACTGATCAGTAGCCCTCTTTTTAATATATATATCAGATTCAGGAATATACACCCCTATGCCAGTCTTACCCTCACAATCTTTTGATGCGTCTGTATATTTTTTTGTTGTATTGTAGCACATACTCAGATACTGCCCTACATTTTCTTTAGTTTCTATAATCACCCTAGGGGAACTAAATAACCAAGGTGAGGTTGTGGCCAGAGGCAAAGTCTTACTGCATGTTATGTCCTCTATCTCCAACTGACTTGCTAATCTGTTAGCTTCCCAGCCAAAGCTACAGATCTGAGACCTGCCATATTCCCAACATTCATTAAGGACCTCCTTAGTAGGATGAGATGCGTTATGTCCTTTTAAATTGACCCAATAAGCCATACTCAATTTCAGACGCCTGAGGTGTAATGGCATTTCTCCTGTCTCTACTTGCAGCGCTGGTACAGGAGAAGTTCTAAATGCACCACAACATATTCTGAGACTTTTAGCCTGCATTCTGTCAAGTTCGTTAAGGTTCGTAATTATTTCCATCAGCTTACCACTCACCTTAAAGTTATATAACCCCCAGTTTGCCTCTCTCATTTTCCATCTTGGAAACCAATTATCCTCTAAACACATATTTTGATTCCTAACACTAACCCAGATGATATAATGGTCACTACCAAGAGAATTTCCATTAACCTCCCACTGACTTACCCCTGCTATCTGATCAGATACTATCATAAGATCCAATACAGACTCTGTTCTAGGGGTGGGAATCTCTTGGCACCTCACGATTCGATTCGATTCCGATTCAGAGGTCAACGATTCGATTCTAAACCAATTATCGATTCTAAACCGATTATAGATTATCAATTCTAAACTGATAAAACGATTATCAATGCATGTTGATTTTTAAAACATTTGAGTTTGCTTCTCAGAGTCTCAAATCACTTCCTACTTTTGTGTTTGATAATTAAAGAAAATCAACAGATGAATTACCTTCTCTTCTTTTATTAGAGAAAAAGCTTTTCCTTGTCGAAATTATGACTTTCAATGAATAATGCAATAATCGATGCAGCTTGCATTTCAACACAAAATGGATGTGTAGTGTTGTGCCACTCAGAATACACGCGAAATGGCATCTGCTGAGGGTCAAACAACTGAAGATGCTGACCGGACTTTTGAGGTTCCTACTATTGCAGCCAGTCAACCGACCAGCCTTGCAGGTCAAACAACTGAAGATGCTGACCGAAATTTTGAGGTTGTAGGCCCGACTGAGGGTGATACTCTGGAGGAGGTGGCAGAGTCTGACATGAGCCGTGGACGCGGTGGGGAGAACATGCAGCCGACGGCAGGAGACGGGCAGTGCCCCAGCGCGGGCTTTGGCAACCAGAACGTTGCATTGTGTTCTGAGTGCGGTTACTTCACACTTCCTTTCCCACCTCCAGGAAGCCGGTGGTGCGGCACTTCTTCTCCAGGCTGAAGTCTGAAGACACAGACACAGACAGAGCCAGACAGACGGACAAAATAGAGGAAAAAAAGAGTGTGATCAACTGGTCAAGCGACCAAAACAGTAAAAAAGATGATCGTAAAAAAAAATGGATGTGTAAAAAAAAAAAAAAAAAAAAAACATTTTTTTTTTTTTTATCGATTATGAACTTTTCTGAATCGAGACAGAATCGTTCTAGAGAGAAATCGAAGAATCGATTTTTTCCCCCCACCCCTACTCTGTTCCATGATACGCATCAAACCTGGTGCCTCTTCCATCATTTAAACAAACCAACTTATTGTCATCCATAAATTCCTCAATAGTACTCCCATTCTCATCCACTTTAATTCCTCCCCAAAGAGTGTTGTGAGCATTAAAATCTCCACATAATATTACCTTTCCATTTCCCCCCTCATACAGACTGTCTAACGTGTCTCTCAAAATAATTTTACAAGGATTTTAAAAGTTGATGATTTTAGTTCTAGTTTTACGTATCTACCCATATATCAACCAGGATATAATGGCTTAACAGACATAGATCCTACAGCGTCGTGTAACGCTTTAGATATTTTCAGTGGGTTTAACGAACTTGGAGAATCAAACTGAAGTTTTACCTTTATTTCTTCCTGTTGTCTTACATTTTCGCTACGATTTTCCTCACCCGAATCCAGACCATCACTTGAACTATTACCGCTATTTTTCCTTTTTCCCTTCCTAGATATTACTTCCACCCATTTTCCAATGTTTGTTTCTCCCGCTTCCTCATCCTCCATCTCCTCACTCAATTCTGCTACCGCCAGTCCTTCCGGATGGGCCATTCCCCAATGAACTGCCACCAACCAGCCGAAAAACTGAATGCTCTTGCGACCGACCACGAGGAATCTGTCTTCCACGCGCCAAACTATTCCAATCCAGCCTATTCCCGTCTAGTCAACCCAAACCGACTCTTCAAACCTCTGTCTGTCTAGTTGCTGCTCAGTGCCAATCTAATCTAACAATTTGCATCTGAGCTTCCAAGTAGTGGATGGCCCAACGTCCCTAGTCCCCAGAGCACCTACCCAGGGTCATAGAGCCTGCCCAGTATAGCCCTGGTGAGGTATATGCCGTCCACGACCTTTCCCAAGGAAATTCGCCAACGTTTAGCCCTAATGGGACCCCAAGAGCATCTTTCTCTCCATTGTGTAAGCTACCTACATAACACTTTTTTTTTTGATTATTCATCTTTTTCTTTGTACCATAGAATAATCCACACAGGAGGGAAACCATATCAGTACCAGGGATGTGACAAAGCTTTAAGGGTGAAAATTGTAGATTATGATGTAAGATGTTAGTAATTTCGCTGTCCACAGAAGAATCCAGTAAGACATGTAGGAGTCACGTACTGTAGTTTTCCATAGAATGTAACAAAGCTTATAGTGAAAAGTGTAGAGTAAGATCTAAGAATTGTCTACAGAAGAATCCAGGAAGAGATGCAACATGTAAGAGTCACTTAGTTGTCCATAGAAGAATCCAGTGAGAGATTTAGTAAGAGATTTTTATTTTTTTTCTCCTGAGGTCATCGTATAAGCTACCTACCTCACACTTTTGTTAGTCATCCTTTTCTTTGTATAACATTTCTACCTCATGCCTCAGAGAGATTGTCGGGGGCTGGCCAACCTCAAGAAGATGGGTCCCCCCTAATGTGTCATGGTTCTGCTTAAGGTTCCTTCCTGATTAACAAGGAGTTTTTCCTTTCCCCTGTTGCCATTGTGCTTGCTCTAAGGGGGTCCAGGCTATGGGCTCTGTAAAGCACCTTGAGACAATTGTATGGTTTTCGCAACCGGTTGAACTCCTGGCCAGTGCAAAAAAGTTTGAGCTTTGCAATTTCGTGCACCAAGGCTTCAAGAATGTTGGACTTTAGTCTAGGATCTGGAATAAGAAGTGTGCCATTCTCTTTGTAAGCAGCATTGCCCCTCAAGTTTTAACTCAGAATCATATGAGAACTGGGGCGTGACGTTGGCGGCACGACACACACAGCGGCTGGGGGCTCTCCAGGGGTACGTTCGTCGTAGGATTGAAGCTAAGTTAATCAATTGGCCTTTTAGCCCGTTAAGATTAGCGAGCTGATTGAGAACAGCAAATATCGGTTCGTTAACGGCTGACCCGCATCCTAATCATGTGGTTAATTTCAAGCAGGCTAAAGTTATCATGGCATTTGCGCGTGCACGTCCTACTTCAAAAGGCAGGAAAGGTCGATCACCAAAACCATGATTTTCTAACGGTATAATGGTTCTAAACTCAAAGAAAAGGGCTCTTTTTTTCTCCGCTGGCGAGTAGGAGATGAACATGAACGCTTATGAAGAATACAAGACCATAATCATGGCAAAATTCAACACCACCACCGCTGTGAGAGCAAGGTGTGTTGGGATGTTTATAGGGTGATATCTATGCCAAGTGTCAGCTGGTACAGAGGTTTCATCTACCGGTTTGCATCTGCATGGTTGCTAGTTCAAATCCCCTCACCTCCTTCCTCGATGTAGTTTTACATTTCCTTGGAAGTCGCTTTGAATAAAAGCGTCTGTTAAATGACTAAATGTATTAATAACAAATGCAATAAATTGAAGCAGTGAAAATAAATTGTCTGTATTTCTCTCTATTCTTATCATGAGTCCACCGTAATCATTTTCTACAATAATGATATGCTATGGTGTACTAATAACACTCATATAATTATGAGTGCTTTGTTCTCCGCATCACCGACACTACAAAAATGTACCACTCGCAAAAAAGCACAAGACAGTCAATGTGGTGTTTGCAATAAATGACTCGAGAAGGTCTGGTAAATTAATGATTCCTTGTCGGCTGAATCGGTAGCGCTCATACAAGAATAATGGATCTTGGCGATCGCAGAGAACTCTCTCCTCCGCTAATCTAACTCTAATATCAGTCCTTGGTCAATGGGATCCCTCCTTTTTCCGGGGGTGTGGCAAGCTTATCCAGTTACACTTAAGTTAGCCTGCCCTGGAGCAGGTTAGTGCTAATCGATATGTAACTATGGTGATTTATCAAAAGTTGCTTCCACGAACCAAAAAGAGGGGCGTTTTTTTTTTATCTTAGCCTGAAAATTAGCTCGCTAAACCGTTTAGCGAGCTACGATGAATACCCCCCAGACTAGGATTTTGTTTTTAGTAACTGTTTAGTTGTAGTTTTAGTGCAATCGCTTAGTTGGTTGCCATGGTGACATGTACACAGCTTGTCTGTCTACAGTCGCCAGGATCTCCTAAACCAGTGGTTCTCAAAGTGGGGGGCGCGAACACTCTTCAGGGGGGGTGCGATGTCACAGACGGAGAAAAAACAAAATCTACCGCCGACCTGTCACTGGTTAGTGAAAGCTCCCTCAGTGGCGAAATGCAAGGGGCTGGACTGACCCAAACAAATCAAATACTGTTTTGCTCCTGATCCACCAATCAAAACGGAGTCTTATCATTTGAACGCGAGTTGAATCTAAGACCACATTTACACATAGCCGGGTATTTACAGAAACGAATATTTCTGCCCCTCCGTTTTCAAAAATAACGTCGTACACACAACATCGTTTTCAAAAAAGTTTCTGTTTACATGAGCCCGCATAAATACGCCCTTCTATGGAGGGATGCAGTAACTCCGAAAGAGACAGTAGTGATGAGCGCGACATTCGGAAGTTCTCATGCCATTCGTCCGGGAGGACGACTTCTTTCTCGAAGTTTTCCCACCAGACAGCAGTTCGCCCTGGTCGGATCCAAAACCGTCGGTGGGCGACGTTGGCAGGCAATGTAGCCTACGTCTTGGGAGTGAAAGCAGTAGAAAGACTGCTGACCTCCGTGCAGTTCTTCGCCTCTGCTCCTCCATATAGAAAAGCAGTTGTGTTTGTAAATACAAACAGGCGTTTGCATTAACGTATAAATGAAGCACTACCTTAACAGCATCCATGATCAGTAAGCAAACTAACTGTAAACAATAGGACGCTCACATGATGTGATGCATTTTTAGTCGCATACTGTGACGTTTGAGAACCTAAAACTCCGTTTGACCTAGTTCACACGCAAACACAAAAACGGAGTTTTCAGAAATCTCCACTTTGGCCGGAGTTTTTAGAAATGATCGTTTTCCGTGATAAAACCTCCGTTTTCGTGTAAATGAAAGGCCAAAACGCATGAAAATATATGCGTTTTCCCATCGTGTAAACGGGGTATAAGCTTCCCAGTATTAAAAAAAACGCAGGCATGGTATGCGCTAACCCTGAGACGACAGGCAGTTTGTTCAATTTCTCTTATTTCCTCTATCATTCAGATATTCATTGCTTTATACAGTATTTTTAAAGACTCACTTCCTTAGGAGTACCTTACTGCACTTGCAGTAGGTCTATTCGTAGCCTATTCTGATGAGTAATTTGCTCCACAATCTTTTAAAAAAGCTCGTAGCCCCGAGAGCTAGCCTAGCTAGCTACCTTCTTCCAACTACAGCTAGCCCTTTTCTCCTTAACACCTAGCCTACCTTTACATTTTTTGATCATCCACCGTGTTGCAACAAATAAAACACCAGCACTTGAATACTATTTTGTGCTGTCCCTGTCTACATTGTGTACAGTTTGTTTAGTTAGGAATCATTGCCTAGCACAGCCTTATCCATTATTCGTGTGCAAGTCGTTCACAACCACACATACAAGAACACGACGTTGAAATTAGAACTTTATTAACTTCACACACACTGTATCAGCAAATAAACACAACATTGACACGTTTCTGATTCGTAAAAGAGAAGCCTGTGGACAAACGTGATGGCCTCCAGCAAAAACGAACCACCATGTCCAAGCATAGCACTGTCTCCAAGCAGTGTCTGGAGGCATCATATGTAGTTGCTCATAGAATTGGCTAAGCTTGGCAACCCCATACAATTGCCGAAACACTGATTTTGCCGGCCACGCAAGACGTGTAGAATAATGATAGGTATTGCGCTGAGTTTAGCTCCTATGTCAAACTACCGTTCATTCGCCTGAGTTCGGGATCCACTCTCTGCTCAGCAGATGAGCTGTCAATAGACATGAAAGAGCAGCTGAAGAGTGACAGTAGACTTAAGCATCTCCCCTCTTTCGTCATTCTGGGTAGCAATGATCAGCTTTGCGACATAGCCTTAAAAATGCTCCTCCTTTTCGCGTCGACATATTTGTGCGAGGCAGGCTTTTCAAGACTGACTGCGCTCAAAACTAAATACCGCAACCGCGCACAGATCGAGGATGACCTGAGGATATGTTTGTCAAACATTGCCCCAAGATGTGAGGACCTTTACAGTGCAAAGCAGGCTCATGTCTCACATTGACAGACCTGTAGGATTTTTATTGTAAAGATCACAAGAGGCCCATAATAATAACAGTATCCTAAAGATAGCAATAATTATGATAATAATAATACAATAATAATAATTGGTCGATAATCATTAATTATAATAACATAATGATGGTGATAATAATGAATAGCCTACTAATAGGCCTACTATTACTGATAATAATAATAACAATAATAATAATAATAAATAGCTATAATAATTGTCTGTATGGGCCTAACAATAACAATAGCCTAACCTTGACATGTCAGGCCTATCAATAACAATATGCTATCTATCTATATATGGTGGTGTAGTTGAGGGCGGTGGCGGCGGGCCGCGGGCGGCAGGGGGGGAGGGGGGACGGATGGGGGGGCCCCAACTACCCCTAACCAGCTTTGGGGGGGGCCCAGCTTGCAAAAGTTTGAGAACCCCTGTCCTAAACATTGGAGTACGGAGCAAACAATCCGTAAACAACGACTTTACCCACACACACAGCATACCACAGGATATAGCCCGGACAGCGGGCTTTCCCTGGATCGTCATTCCCATGGGCAAGAGGAGGCGGCGAAATGAGATGAGACAAAAGCGAGGCTGCCGGGAGTGGTGTTTTCGTGCAGATGAGACTAAACTGCTTCTTTACCCGCTTTGAGGTTGAGACACCGGATGTGACCACGCCACTTCCACTAGACCCCAGTAGCCACACCTTCACAGTGCAGGCACAGGAGGTAAAGCGTGTTCTGCGGGCAGTGAACCCAAGAAAAGCTGCTGGACCAGACGGTGTGACTGGGAGGGTGCTGTGCAGACCAACTGGCTGGTGTGTTCACCAACATATTCAATCAGTCCCTATCCTTGATTCCACCCTGCCTGAAGTCCTCCACAATCATTCCTCTACCAAAAAAGACCACTGCCAGCACCCCTAACGACTACCGACCAGTGTCACTGACACCTATCATCATGAAGTGTTTTGAGAAACTGGTCCAGAGTCACATCACATCAAGCCTGCCACCCACTTTTGACCCCCACCAGTTTGCATACAGAGCAAACATGGCTACAGAACATGCCATTGCCACAGCTCTCCACACCACACTTACACACGTGGAACAGAGAGGGAACTACGCCAGGCTGCTCTTCATAGACTTCAGCTCTGCTTTCAACATGATCATACCAAGCAGACTGTTCACTAAACTGATGGACTTAGGGCTTTCACAACAAATCTGCTACTGGATAAAACATTTCCTGACAGGCCGCTCCCAGAGGGTTAGAGTAGGATCCCATCTCTCCTCAGTTCTCAGCATCAGCACCGGCTCCCCACAGGGCTGCGTGTTAAGCGCCCTACTCTACACCATCTATACCCATGAATGCACCGCCACCCACCCGAGCAATGCCATAATTAAGTTTGCAGATGATACAACCGTGGTGGGGCTCATCTCAGGAGGAGATGAGACTGCATACAGGGAGGAGGTGCAAAGGCTGTCGACATGGTGCACCTTGAACAATCTTATCCTCAACATCTCCAAGACAAAAAAGCTGTTAGTCGACTTTAGGAGGAAAAAATCAGACATGCAGCCTATTGTCATCAATGGGGAGAGAGTGGCGAGGGTATCGGACTTCAGCTTCCTGGGCACTCACATCGAGGAGGACCTTTCCTGGACAAAAAACACCACTGCACTGCTGAAAAAGGCACAACAGAGGCTGCATTTCCTGAGGTTACTCAGGAAGAACAAATAAAAAAAGAAACTGTTAGTGTCCTTTTACCTTTGCACTCTGTGGAGTCAGTGTTGAGCTATGGCATCTCGCTGTGGTTTGCCAGCTGCACGGCAGCAGAAAGGCACTCCAGAGGGTCATTAACACCGCACAAAAAGGCTGAGAAACAGCTTCTATCCCAGAGCTATCATCAGAAGACTGTGCAGTTAAGGAAGAGTTGCTTGACATTGTGCCGTTGAAAGACAGGACCCGTAGCATCGATCTCAGAGAGACTAGTGATTGTTGGGACAGAGCGAAATTGCCTCTCTCAAAACTGACCACACGGGGGGTCACGTGATGCATTCAGAGTGAGCGGTTGCTTTCTGTCACCCTCCCGCCTAGAAGGCAGAATATTTCATATTTTTGACCGATTAAACCATACAAAATTATAATATTTTTTCATAAGAAACATGTCTGGAACAGATGGAAACACTATCCAGCGAGAAACAAGAAGACGTGCAGCTGAATTGAAAAAAACACCTGCTTCCAACTCTGAGACCGGTATGGACAACGACGAACCTGACGCTAGCATGGCCAACTTGATTGCCCAAAATGTTACGGAGAAGATTAGCGCCCTAATGGAATTGAAGTTCGCTGAGCTACAGCCTTCCTTAACCATACTGGGTAGTCGCATTGACGACAACAGCAAGAGACTAACTGAAGCTGAGAGTCGCATCTCTGAGAATGAAGACCGTACTAGCTCTTTGGAGAACAAAGTTGCTCATCTTAAAAAAGTTTAGTCCCTAGCTGACCGCGCTAGTGAAAACCGAAGCCGTAGAGATAATATTCGGATCATCGGACTCAAAGAAGGCACTGAAGGGAAAAATGCGGTGAGATTCTTTGAAACTTGGCTACACGACACACTGGATTTGAAGACCAAAAGAGGGTCCATTAAGATTGATAGGGCTCATAGAGCCCTTGGCCCGCGAAAGTCAAACTCTAACAGACCAGTTATCATAAAACTCCACAACTACGGCGACAAACAAGTCATTCTCTCAGCGACCAGAGAGAAGGGTGACATTCTTGATCAGGGCAACAAGATTTACATTCGTCAAGACCTATCAGCGGCAGTGAGGGAGGCAAGACGCAAGTTCAACGACACCTGCGAACAACTCATCCAGAGGGGAATACGGTTTCAGATGCGCTACCCAGCCACTCTTTTCCTCACGGTTCAGGGAGAGTTGCATTCCTTTGAGACTCCCCAGGAGGTGGAGAAGTTCATGAGCAGGACTGAAGGTTTGAGCATTGCTGAAAGCTGAGTGATCTTTTTGCGTCTTGCATCATCAGTGTAGGCTACACTAATATAAAGGGAGCTAATGCTCATTAACACAATTTAACATACAAGTTGACTGCCCATTTCCCCCTTCTTAATGCTCCATTTTTGGCTAATGTTATATATATATTTTTTCTTCTCTTGGAGCCAATATTAAATGGACTCATAGGATCTTATGTTTAGTCATAGCCTACAATGAAGTGGACTTAAGCCTGGGCTACACATGCCTATTCTTTGTTGGTAAATTCTAACTAGCCTACTGCTCTAATTTTACTTGAATGCCTTGATTTTTCATTTTGACAAGACTGTTATGTTAATGAGTTAGGCATCCTTTGTTTTTTTCTCCACTCTTGAGTTAAAATTACATAATTTGTCTGTTTTTTCCATTGACATTGACTGATACTGGTTTGATCACTTTACACTGCTGAACGGCCGATTTGGTGGTGGGGGGGGGGATAAGGAAACTGTGGTTTTGTAGGGGTATGGTAATGCCTGCTGCTGATAGACTGTTCTCTTTTAGTGATGGAGGTCACCTCTCAGCTTCACTTGTCCCAACTCACTTAGCGCCACTCGATGGCTGTTTTGTTCTGTTTTGGGAGGGATCTGTTCTGTAAGGGGTTATGGCCCATCGTTTGGGGATGGTGCCTTACTGACAGCGTTATTTAGTGTGTTTTTTCTTTTTGTTGTATTTACTTTGCTCCAGTCCTTTTCTATAGAATTTCTGAGTGTACTGTCCCACATTGATCTTCTTAATTCTTCTCACTGTCCATCTGCCGTCTTATTATTGCACAACATAAAAATTAGGTATGAGTGATGTCAAAATAATCACTCTTAATGTGAAGGGCATTAACCATGTCATCAAACGTCAGAAAATACTCTCCTTCCTTAAGAAAGAGAAGTGTCAGATAGCCTTTCTTCAGGAAACCCACCTCTCAGATTTAGAACACATAAAATTACGGAGGAGCTGGGTGGGACAGGTGTTTTACTCTTCATATAACTCAAAAAGCAGAGGGGTCGCTGTTCTTTTACATCGCTGCTTGCCCTTCACACTGGACAAAACAATTTCTGACAAAGAGGGCCGCTATGTGCTCCTATCTGGCTATTTGTATGGTGAACTTGTTGTTTTTGGCTGTGTGTATGCACCAAATTCTTATGAAGCTCCCTTTATCCCACAACTACTTTCAGATTTGGCATCATTTTTCTCCCCATAGATGCTAATAGGAGGCGACTTCAACTGCGTGCTTAATCCCTGTGTGAATATGTCTTCTCCCCGTTCAGCTTCCTCTACTAAAATTAACAAAATGCATGCTTTTCTCAACGATTTAGATTTGTATGATGTCTGGAGAGTACTACACCCCCTTGATAAAGATTACACATTTTTCTCTAACCCCAATCAAGTTTTTTCTAGAATAGACTACTTTCTCTCCTCACGCACTGTCTTAGACAGAATAGCGGACTGTACGATTCGCATCCAGTCTATATCTGACCACTCTCCTGTTGCTGTAACCATCTCCCCCCCATATAGGGATCCCTCTTGTAGACACTGGCGACTGAATCCTGCATTATTTAATAATCATCGCTTTGTTGATTTTGTTACTAGGGAATGTGAGCGTTTTTTTGTCGAGAATAAAACTCTTGACATAAGTCCTTCTACTCTATGGGAATCTGCTAAGGCTTACATACGTGGTGCAATTATATCATATACATCAGCTCAGAAAAAGGAGGCTACAAAGAGACAATTAGAACTTGAGGAGGCAGTACACGACCTTGAGGCTCAATTCAAGCTTGCATCAAATACTTACCTGGCGAAACAATTAGAGGCAGCCCGTTCTGCTCTAAACCAGTTACTTACACAAAAGGCAGAATCTCAAATATTCTTTGCCAAGCACAGACTATTTGAATCAGGCAATAAACCTGGCCGGTTACTAGCCCGTCTTGCACGTGGTAAAATCGAGTCTAATCTGATTCCTTTTCTCTTAGACAAACATGGGATTAGACACTTCAAATCAACAGAGGTCAACAAAATAATGAGGTCATTCTATGCAGACCTGTATAGCTCAGACTGCACATCCTCTGTAGAGGTCAGGAGGAAGTTTCTTGATAATATAAAATTTCCATCTTTGTCAGACGAACAAAAAGCTGCATTATGTAGACCAATTAGCAAGGACGAAGTTTCTGAAACCATCAGTAATCTTCAAGGAGGCAAAGCGGCAGGTCCAGATGCCTTTGGCTCAGAAAACCTGCTCCCAATCTTAATAAACCCAGACCAGACAGGTTTTATTCAAGGGCGCTATTCTTCTGCTAATGTAAGGAGGCTTCTGAATATTGTACAATCTATATCTCAGAAAAAAACAGAAGGCGCTAGCTATTTCCCTTGATGCCGAAAAGGCCTTTGACAGAGTTGAATGGTGCTATTTGTTTGACATTATGCAGAGATTTGGGCTGGGGGGAGACTTTTTAAAATGGACCCAAACCATATATCATGCGCCCAAAGCTATGGTCATAACTAATGGCCGTCGCTCTGAGCCTTTTTCTGTGGCTAGAGGTGTGTGCCAGGGATGCCCACTAAGCCCTCTCCTCTTTGCCTTGGCATTGGAACCCTTGGCGGAGATTATCAGGCTACATGCAGAAGTGAAGGGGGTGTGGTTGGCCTTGTATGCTGATGACATCCTCCTCTTTGTGACGTCTCCTAGATTATCTATTCCAGCTATTATGACCACTTTCAGTGAGTTTAGTACCATATCTGGCTACAAGATAAATTTCAACAAATCTGAAGCCATGCCGCTTGGATGCTTGAACAAAACTGAGGTTTCAATTGACTTCCCTTTTACATGGTCAGCCTCTGGTTTTATATATCTTGGAGTTAAGATATCCCCTGCCTTGAGTGAGTTGTGGAAATTCAATTTTTCCCCAGTCTGTGATGCAGTGAAAGGAGACTTGGAACGGTGGCATAATCTTCCTCTGTCATTATTTGGGCGAATTAGTCTCATCAAAATGAATGTGCTTCCCCGACTTCTATACCCTTTGCAGATGCTTCCTCTGTACCTAACTAAAAAGGTTAACCGTGAACTAGAGAAGGCAGTCTCCAAGTTTATCTGGCATGGCAAAAAACCCAGGCAGAGGTTAAAAATACTACAGCTACCTACAGATATGGGAGGCCGGTCTTTACCCAACTTAATTTTTTATAATTGGGCCTGCCACGCTCGCCACCTTTGGTCATGGTTGCATTCTTTTGTCAAGGGGGAGGTGTGTGTTGATTCTTGGGCTAGCTACCCACACTCCCCATGGAGTCTGGTTACTTGTGATGCAAATAATATTAACCCTGAAATAAAGCACAACCCTGGTATTTACAGCAGCATCAGATTATGGCGTGATATATCTAAATACCTAGGGAGGGAAAAGAGGAAATCCCTATTGTCCCCTATTATCCAAAACCCTGACTTCCCTGCAGGCGTCAGCTCATCTGTGTTCTTTGCATGGCGAGATAAGGGAGTTTATGTACTTGATCATTTATCTAAAGACAATGCCCTCATGTCTTTTCAACAACTACAGGAGTTGTTTGATATTCCCAAGTCACATTTCTTTGGGTATTTACAAATAAGACACTTTATATCCTCCCTTGCTAACCTCTCTCCCACTGCTTCTCATCTTGATGATCCAGAAACATTTCTTCTGAACCGCAAAAGTTTGAAACATTTAATTTCCGCTTTTTACTCTCTACTACTTTCCTTTGATACATATGAGCTTCCCAATACCTCCCGCAAATGGGAAAGCGACTTGGGTACTGAATTTATTGAGGATGATTGGAAAGAGGCAATAGATGTGATCAGATCAGCATCTACCTGTAATAGACTGAGGGAGACTCAGTATAAGATACTTCATAGGCTGCATATCACCCCAGTTATTTTGCATGAAATAGATCCCTCCATCTCTCCTCTCTGCAGTAAGTGCAAATCAGAAAGGGGGACCTATTTTCATTGTTTCTGGGAGTGCAAATGTATAGCTAGATTCTGGAAGCACGTTGCCAAAGTAATCAGTGAGGTCCTTGAAGTTAAGATTAAGAGAGATCCAAGTGTCTTCCTTGTTGGTCTCCCCTCTAAGGTGCTACATCTCCCCTCTCCAAGATACACACTCCTTGAGAAGCTCCTCTTAACTGCATCTTACTTCACTGGATTAAAGAGTGCCCAACAACTATTACTTTATGGTACAGAGAGATCTTTAACATTCTCCCACATGAAAAGTTGGTGGCTATTGTAAAAGGAAAGGAGGGTGTGTTTTTGAAAATCTGGTCCCCTTTCATAGACTACCTGCCAGAAGACCTCAGGTCCTTACTTATGAGAGGGGAATTGGGTACTTTTTGGAGTCAGACCAGACCTCCATAGCCCCGATACATTTCATTATGTACTCATACTTCCTTACACCTTTGTGCATGTAGTGGACTGGAGACAGTACTTTGTATACGTTCTTAAATAATGTTGTGGACAATTTTCTTTTTTGTAAACCCTTTTTCTTTTTTTTTACCCTTCTGTGTTTGTGTTGATTGCTGTCTGCTGTGGGTAGGGGGAGGGTGGGGATTGTTGTTATGTGTTTTGTAATGTTATCCCATGTCTAAATCAATAAAAAGTATGTTAAATTTAAAAAAAAATGACCACATTAAATAAAGATAGCGCACCGGCTATGTTGGGGGCTGCAAATGGCCTCATAGGGCTTTGCAAAAGTGATCATCGTTTTCCAGACTTTTGAACATTTCACTGTATCATTCACCAAGAGCACCTGGTGTCTAGAAAACTGAACATGGACCACATTTGCAAACCTGTGCTTGAGATTGTGAATTGTATTCGCGCACATGCTCTGAATCACGGACAATTCAAACACCTTGTTGCTGAACTCAATGAAGACCTTCCCAGTGATCATCTTTTCCACTGCTCTGTGAGGTGGCTCTCACGAGGCGATGTGCTCTCCACATTTTTTTTTTTTTTTTTTTTTAACTTTTGAGCCCTGTGAAGCTGTTTCTGGAAGAGAAAGGCAAATACTATCCTGTGCTAAATGACCCCCAGTGGATTTCAACCTGGATCTGACCTGGTGCATAGCATTTTTTTTCTTTTGTCAACAAGCTCAGACTCATCTTCAAAAGAGCGAGTTCATGCATTTTCCCTCACTGGTCAAGGCATGTGGAGAAGCAGCTGATGTCACAGAAGAGAGAGCAGCATACTATGCAACACTGGTGGAAAAGCTGCAGCAGAATTTTGAGGATAGGTTCTGCAGCTTGAAGCAAAACGACCACACATCACATTCCTCATCAGCCCGTTCACTACAGAGTCAGACTGTTTGAAAGCCCCTTAGTGGCAGATGAACCAGCATCTCAGATGGACATGATCGAGACTCTCTGAGGATGACAGACTTGTGTGTGGTTTGGCAGGAGGGAACCACTGAGTTTTGGAGAAATGTGCCCACAGACAATCCCAATGTCAAACAGGCTGTACTCAAGCCCAGTCAATGTTTGGATCAACCTATGTCTGTGAATCAGATTTTTCTACATTGAAACATGTCAAATTAAAACATCGCTCTGTTCTCACGGACACACATGTGAAAGAGTTGCTTCGAGTGGCCACAATGGAATACACTCCAGACCTGAAAAAGATTGTGGAAAAGAAAGACTGCCAGGTGTCACACTGAGTAAATTAAGGTAAGAAAATATCAATTAAACTGTTTGTTAGGCTCTTTATGAAGTCACTAGGCCCGTGAGTCACTGTTGTTAATGTTGTTGTTGTTAAGTTGGCATCTTGTCAGTTGTGTGTGTTACGCTATTAGGAGGAGCACTGGTTTTACACTGCTGCGCTTTTGTCTATATGTCTCCCCTATAGGCTGTGTCATGCTGGTGCTGTGAGCGCTGATATTGGGTTGGGCCGATCTCTCTCTCACTCTCTTCCCGTCCGCCCTCGCTGGCAGACACCGGGCAGCTCAGCGTTGTGCCTTGCTGGCACACTGCGCTTTTTGTTTATAGTTTGAACATGCTTTATTAGTTAATCTTTAAGCACTTTACCCCCTGTGGGTTAATGCTTTGTTTTCTTTATATTCTCACACAATCTCATTGTCTTTTGTTTCTGGTTCTTTTCCCATCAGTTATGTGTTGTCAGGGTTTTCTTTCTGTGAGTTAGGGAGAGTGTATGTGTGTATGGCCATTTCCCCCCTATAGGCAAGTCACTGTGGTATTTGCTCTCACTCATGTTATATGACATTACAACACTCTCATTTATCTCTTTTTAATTCATCCATCAAAAGTGGTGACTGTTTATCCTTACAATTCCTCAAAATAATGTGATATCTACATCAGAAAGCATTCTTTTACATTTGTGCACTACTTTATGTTACATTCAGGTTATATTAAAAAAGTACAGTTAAGAATAAAAAAAAAAATGGTGCATGGCAACTCATAACGCCTTGTCTGTCACTAGTTTGTTCCATAGTCTGTCCCAGAATACCTCCTGTTGGGCCGGGTCTTGAGGCCAGTCTATGTAAGTCCTGGTCTTGACCAGTCGGGCCAGCCTGTGGTGGGCAGAGAGCAGGTTAGAAGGGATCTTCTCCAGAAACACCAGGATGAGCACATCCCTGTGCTCCACCTGCAGCCGGTAGGTGCCTAGTCGCATCTCCAGGGAGCACCAGTTGCTCCGCAGGAAGTGGCGGCTGACCAGGCAGAGGGTGCGGCGGCTTCTGTAGAGACTGTCGGTTATATTCTCCACAATATCCTTTCCCAGCTGAAAGTCCCTGCTGTGCAGGCAAAGGCGCAGGAATGGGGGCCCTCTCTGCTCCAGGTTGGGCAGGAGTTCCTCCATCACCCAGCGTTCATCTTTGCCACTGTAAGATACAAAGGCATCATAGAGATAGCGCCCTCTGGTGTTCTGGTGATGTAGTGCCTCATTCAACCAGCCGTGCGTGATGTAGTAGAAGGCCAGCAGGTAGTCTCTGGCCAGCTGATGCAGCAGCACAACCAACATAAACAGCAGGAGGAAGCATGATGTGCTGACAAAGAACACAAACCCCACATCCAGACTGCAGAGGGCCTGGCCATAGCTGTCCAGGTCCTGAAGCCCATCCTCTGATATGCAGCTCAGTGGTTCATTTTCATAGGAGAACATAAACACTTCTGCTTGTTGCTGATTCCTTGCCCAGCAGAGGAACCAGGCATCGTCACAGGTGCAGCGGAGTGGTGTTTGATAGATGAAAGCAAACTTCAGGCTGGTCAGGTGCTCAAAGAAATCTGTGGTCAAACTGATCTCTGTTTCTTGAACTAGGGAGAAATACTTCAGAGAGGTCATATCCAGACTGAGGTCTCCCTCCAAAGAATCCAACCAGCACTGATACAGACTTAAGCTCTCTAGTTTGGTCAAGTTGTGAAACATGAGACTCATGCCTGGCTGATTGACAAAGTTGACTTGTACGAGGTCTAGACTCCTTAAGTGCACCAATCTGTTCAGACCAGAGAGGTTTTGGACGGTGTTCACATGCCACTGACCAAATGATAAAAAGACCACAGACGTGAAGTGACTGATAGCAACAGTATAATCAGGCGCACAAAGGAAGAACTCAGCTGTAACGTCGAGTTTGGTAACAGATTTAAAAAAACGTCTCTCACAACCCCATAAAACAATCTTCTGGCCTGAGAGTGAGAGATTCAGGCCCATGTCTGGGGCGCTGTCATCAGCGATGACCAGAGTCATGGGGCGCACAGCAGACGTAATGGTGAGGTCAGACAGCTGGCGAGGGAAGCCGCCGAAGATGAGACTCAAGTTGAGGACCTGCATGCCAGAGTGCTCAGAGTTGGAAAACATCAGATTGCCAAGATGGAGAACCCTGAGGGAGGGGAAATGAGCGAAAGAAGATGCTTCAAGGTGCCTCAGTGGATTATTTTCAATGATCAAGATCTCCAGGTTTTGAAGTCCAAAAAAAGTGTTTGTTGTTATTGCAGAAATCCGATTCCCTCTAAGCTCCATGTGCCTCAACTTGCTTAAGTGTGTAAAAGCAAAGTCTTTGATGGTTTGAATATGGCACCCTCTGAGGTGTAATACTTCCACATTTACAAGACTTGAAAATAATTCAGGTTTTATGAGAACCAAATGTGCTTTAACATTTAGATTACGCAGCCCACTCAATCCCTTAAAAGCAAAATCTTCAATTGTTGAATTACCAATCCATAAAATCAGATTTGTTAGATTTCTCAGGCCTTGTCCAGATGTGAAGTACCGTGTTTTCATCTCAGGGAGGATATCAGCCTGTAGCCAAAGTTGCTGCAAATTATAAAGCCCCTCAAATGCAAAGTCTTCAAGCTGAATATACTTCGCTGTCAGATCCAGGAAATGTAGGCGACTTAGGCAGGCAAATTGGTTGGTTCTGAGTGTCAGGTCCTGTCCAGTAGTACTGTAACGGAAAACCCTCAGTGATGAGAGAGAAACAGGAGTTTTACAGAGAGAAACCAGAGATCTGTCTTCTTTACGAGTGCTGCCCTGACCACATTTTGTAAAGCTAAAGATCCTGAGATTTTTTAAGGTGGATATGAAGCTGAGATCAATGTTTGTTAAATTCTGCCCTTCAAGTGTGATTTCTTCCAGCTTGTTACATTTCTCCCCAAATGATTCAGAGTACTGTTGTAACGTATTGAAACGCAAACTGATATGAGTGACAGAGAGGGCAAATACAATTTCACAGATAGATTTGATGTTTATCTCCTTCAGACTGAACTGTATCTGATCAAGTTGTTGGATACCAGAGTGTAGGAGTTGAGTCTGGAGCACATCATCCATTGGCATGTTTAAAAATGATATCTTGTCTAAGTATTTAAAAGCATTTCTTTCTATTTTCTTGACATGTGGAAATGAAAACCTGACATCCTTCAGAGAAGGAAACTTACTCGGGCCATAGCTGCAATTTGGAGTCGTTAAACTCTCTGCATCCATTTCGATACTTAAATATTCGAGGGAGGCTGAAAAATACGACAATTTACAGAAAAGCTCTGAGAAGTCGTCATTGCCCTTAACATCAAGCCTTTTCATGTGACTTAGTCCATCAAACACATCTGCTGCCATTTCCGATAGAGTGTAGTTTTGAAGTTTCAGTTCCTCCAGAATGTGCAGATCATTAAATACCTTAGATGGGACTGATGCTTTGCAGCGTTCTGGGCAAGCCATGGAGAGCAGGTGTAGTTTGGGCAGTCTCCTGAAGGCTCCTGGGAGGATTGCAGACAGACAGCCGAAGATATACATGCTCCTGAGACTGTGAAATTTGGTGAGAACATTAGGCCGAAGTGTTGATCCATGACCTACCCACACACAGAGAACGTTGATGTCTCTTGGAACTGTGGAAAGTTCCAACGCCAAGTCAGAAACATTCAGACAGGCAGCTGTAAGCTGACTACGTGGGCACAGGCTTGTTCCTTTGATGGAGAAATGTGGATATGGTGAGGCCTCCTCCAGCACAAGGCATTTCGTAGACATCCGGGCAAAGACACAGAACACATCCACAGCCACAAATAGAAAAGAGTAGAAAAATGCCATTTTCTGTGAATTTTCCAAAAGCGAGACCAGATCACCTGAAGAACATGCTGTCCTCTCCGACTGAACTTGTGATCAGCGAGAAAAGGTTCTAGGCTGGACCCAAATGCATACTGTGTACAAAGAAGGCGTGTGCAACTAAAGTCATTGCAGCAAGAATAAATGGGTGAGTGGGTGCCTCTGTAGACTTATATGCTATATATGGAGAATGACTTAGCACAGGAAACTGAAAAATATCTTTGGTGGTCATTATAGCTGGAGACTTGCAGACTGAGGCTTGCAACCACAGCTTGTAGGCGCCATGCTAGCACTTCACTTCCCATGCGAAGATTTGAGTTTTCAGTCATTTAAATCTGATCTACACCATGGCTGGAGCTGTTCTGGCAATGCTTAAAGTGGCATTATGCAGTAATTGTACATCAGGATTAGGGTTAGGATAAGCAGTTTTACCTTAAAATAACAGCTTTAAAAAAATTGGGGCGCTACAATGACTTTTAATATGGAGAATCGCCTCCGTGCCATTGCCATACCAGGGTCCATAGACTTATTACTGCTAAAAGTAGGTTTGCCTGAAGCCGCCAGGTTTCTACTGTCTGCCGAACTAGTAAGTAGCTTATTTGCCGTCTTGCTTTGTCTTGTGTGTTGCACTTGCTTGATGTTTGACTGTGTTAGGACAGTTGTTGACTAACTAGTTTGTCATAATGTCAGTCAGCACATTTCAAGAGATTTCGTTAGTTTTAGCCGCTAGCATATTTTGTTAGCGATTAGCAATTGTTCCGTTATGCTACTTTAATAAAGAGGATATTAGCATATAAGTACAGACCATTCATAAAGGCTAGTTGCATTAACAAAATACACTTACCTACTCAATAATAGGTTATGGGCCTAATATCTTGTTTTCCCCCCATTATCATTCCATTATTATGTGTGTTTTAGAAAAGCATTATGGAATGCAAACCCATTCGACATTATGTGATTGTAGTTGTATCATTTATTTATAATTTTTATAACAGATACGGAAATGCTCCTTTTCATCTAGATTTTTGTGTATGCCCATTTCCCCCCTATAGGCTATTCATTGTGGTATTTGCTCTCACACATGTTATATGACTGTCACCTACAGGCCATAAGGTGACATTACAACACTCAGCGTCATTGTCAGACCAGCAATGCGATTAACAAGTTGGTATAAGTAACAAGTAAAATAATAGTTTCATTATGTATATAGACATTATATTTACAGCTCTTGGTAGCATATTTGTTAATGTCACAACTAAGTTGCAAATACACGGTTAAAGGGGTTTTGGGGAGAGAGCAGGGTGGTCCTCAATGGGCCTCTATTTGGAGGCTCCAGGCCCAGGGGGGCATTGCACCGCCTTTACTTACTCCATCAATTTCAGACAAACTGGATGGGCTTAGGTGTTACAGAGAAACACACAGGAAATGCTGAATAGATCTACAAAGGCAATTTATTGTTTTTGACATGTATTATAACAGATACATACAGATAAAACACTACAAATCCGAAAAGTGGGGGCACATTCTCACACTCTCTCACCTCTTTCCCCCCTAAGTCTCCTCATTTCTTATGCTGTGCCTTTGTGCATGTAAGGATGGTGCATAAAATGGTTGGCTTCGGTGGGATGCTTGATCCCATGGCTTGGACCAGGGCCCTGCGCAACATAGGGTGACTGCATCTGCCGGTGCCCTTGGTCCATAGTCAGCAGCCTATCCTCCAACGACTGCTGAAGCCCTCTTGCGTGCAGTGGGTCTGCTGGAAAATAAATTATTATCACGATTATTTTAATCAACATTGAAATTACAATTATTTAACACGAGTATTTATTAAGTTTGGAAACAATTGCAGTCCTACCCTGTTGGTTGAAGAACCAGGTTGAAAAAGCTGATCTGGTTGGGAGTGTTCATTTTCCTCCTGCACATCCTTTCCATGGCTCAGGTCCAATGCCTACCAATCGACAACATCAACCTGGTCTAGGTTGCTTCTAGAGCTAAAAAATCAATTAAATGCACATCATGTATACTCTATGTAAATGTATTCTGATTTTTGAATGAGAAACATTTTAGTTCTTTAGAACTTGTGCTATATGTAAAATGTTGGTTTTCAGGGAGTCATCAATTGCCTTTCAGTGTTTGCACTGTACCTCCTGGGTTGAAGATGGGGAACAAGGTAAGACAGGGCTTGGGAGTGTTTCCACTCCTTTTGGGGTCCTGCTGCTGATCCACTCCGTGATGGTATTTTTTTTTTTGCCAATTGGTCCCTTAGGTCTTTCCAGCGACTTTGGCTCTTCACAACTGTTGACACAAATTGTGAGATTGTGTCCTCCAATGATACAATTAGTCTCTAAGATACAGATCTCCTAGTATATGCCTACAGCTGAATTCCAATTAGTTCAATGTAAATCAGGGTAGGACATTTACATATTTTTTATTTGGGGGCACTTTTTGAAATAACATAACATACTTATTTAGGCTTAGAGTATATGGGGATTGTCATCAAAAGGGAATAATAAGACTATTAAGCAGTACTCAGAAAACATAAATCAGACAATCATATTCAATTGTATTCTTATTTCTTTGTGGTTATTTATTGTTTTTTAAACAACTATTATCAATTATAAGTTTTGTCTTTCTTTTTTATAATAATAACTTATTATATTTATTGATTTTTTTTGTTACCTTTTAATCATGTACCTACCATAGTACAGGAAATTACAGATAGGACTAGTTAGCTAGCTTGCAAGCAAGCCTTTGTAGCTAACTAACGTTAAACTAGCTGACGTTTAACTAGCTAAACCGAACTAAATAATTAAAATATATATTATTACTAGTTATCATTCACCGTAGGTGATGGCGCCGTGTTGCTTGGCGCCTGGTGACCAAAAGGCCATGTATTTCTGTATGTTTTCGCTCCCCTTGATGAAGTCAGTGTGCCTGTGCTGGATTGACAACGATTTGGCAACTCGTTGTCCACAAATCCGACATGCCTCGAAAAAAAATTGCGTCTTTTTCTCGTCGTCGTCATCCTCCAACCCAAGCCAATCTAGCTTCCATATTTCAAATGAAAATTGTATCTTTTGGAACCTGAGATGATGACGGAGACTGTGTTTGCTGATCCTCATTTATCCTCACACCCGCAGTCACAGGTCTGATTAAGAAGCGCTCCATTTATATTTTTTGTTAGAACGTTCGGTTCAAGTCAAGGCGAAAATCTAAAACATTTTATGGCAACTGGACCGGGTCATATAGGCTACGATGTTTTTGACAAGTTCATTCAATTATAATTAGAGGAAATTATGGGGGCATTTCTTGCCCCTTTCCTAGTGATATCAGGGGCAAAATTATATTTCTCAGGGGCAGTTTTGCCCTTTGCCCTCGTGTATTTCCGACGCTGATGTAAATAATCATTTTAAAGCAGCATAACGGAACAATTGCTAACGAGATGCTAGCGGCTAAAACTAGCGTAACCTCTTGAAATGTGCTTACTTTGACACTATGACAAACTAGTTAGTCAACAACTGTCCTAACACAGTCAAACATCAAGCAAGTGCAACACAAGACAAAGCAAGACGGCAAATAAGCTACTTACTAGTTCGGCAGACAGTAGAAACCGGGCGGCTTCAGCCAAACCTACATAACCCAGTAATATGCCTACGGACCCTGGTATGGCAATGGCACGGAAGCGATTCTCCATATTAAAAGTCATTGTAGCGCCCACATTTTTTTTAAGCTGTTATTTTAAGGTAAAACTGCTTATCCTAACCCTGAAGTACAATTACTGCATAATGCCACTTTAAGGCAATACTTAATTAACAGTTATCATTAAAATATAAGAGAATATCAAGTCTTGATTTTGAAGATTCAAATGATGTGATGGCACAATACAACTACTATGCCTACCTGGCCTTAGAGTTAAATCAACCACATGTCCTCCATATGAATTGCTGAGCAATCTGATAACCAACAGATTTAGCTAGACATATTGTTTTGACAGTTGAAAGTGGTGCCAATGATAATTGCAATTGCCCAAATAGATATGTAAACCAATCACATATAAATTATTTTTTTCTTGATTAATGTCATGCGTGGCCTGTCCTATAGTCCATTCTGCAATGAGTTTACTAGCTAGCTATCGATAGCTAGTATAATTTAGCTATGCTACCTCATCGTTAGCTAACGTTAGCTAGCTAAAAGTTTTGGAGATCATTTGCCAAAGCTAACGGGAGGCTTCAATCGAAAATTACTAGCTAGCTATCCAAGCTGACACAACCTATACACTCGACTGCCCCTTTGAAGTTAACTTAACGTTGGCTAATATATTATAATAACTAGTAAACATTAGCTAATTATCATTGACAGTTAATAGCTAATTTACCGTGGCATAAATTGGAAGATTGTGCGCTTTTAGGTGTCTCTTGTTGTGTTCTTCCCACCTATTTTGAATCCACAAGGTTCTCTCCCATTATCAATCAATCAATTCAATCTTATATAGCGCTTCTCTAAATACCCGAAGTCGCTTTACAGAGTCCAGTAGTCATTCATACACAGTCATACCGGTGGTGGTAAGCTACATCAGTAGCCACAGCTGCCCTGGGGCAGACTGACAGAAGCATGGCTGCCAATCAGCGCCTACGGCCCCTACGACAACCACCAACATTCATTCATATTGCCGTGCATTGGGTTTTATTTTCTGTCAAGTTATAATTAAAGAGTGTCCAGATATCTATTGTTCCAGTACCGAGTGCTTGAACTTGAGCCATCCTATAAGGTTTGTTAGGGCGTCACTTGCATGTTTGGGCATCTCAAGGGAGTGGAGGAGGGATACAGGACCGGGAAACATTCAACCAATGATGTTAGGTGCATGCAAGTTTAGAAACATTTTTTTATTTGAGTTAGTCAACCACCAACATTTTCGTCTCGTCTCGTCAACGAAAGTTAAAATAGATTTAGTCATAGTTTTTATTTTCAAAGATCCGTTTTCGTCACGTCTTAGTCATGGGAAAAAGGTCGTTAACGCATATTTTTGTCATAGTTTTCGTCAACGAAATTAGCACTGATGTAACCGAGCGTTGGCACTTGGATCTTTATAGCACAAGAATGACACAGGCTTGGAAGGGAAAACAGTCTTGTTTACTTCGTAAGCAGATAAGAAGTGAGTTAGTTACAATGTGAGAGCCGAAATACCTTTTTCCAAGTACGGAAACCCCGAGGGGATAAAATACATTCACTCTTCACCAGTCCCATACTAGTCTGTTACACTGATATGGTCTTACAATTATTTTAGTTTAATATAAAAGGATTTGGTCCTGACCTTCAACCACAAAACCATTTATCAGAATCATTTGTGATAATAATGTGAGGAACTTGAATCATGTGCGGATTTTGCGTTTTTCCCATAAATCAGGCAAAATGCAAAAATGTCTAGCAGAGCAGGTGGCAGGAAGTGGTTCTGGGATTATGTCCTGTATGTCCTGACGGTAATACCAGACCATTTCTCTGGGAAATCTGATACTTGGGACATAGAAGCGGTTTTCCCCTACACGTGTCATTGTGTCCACTTCATACTGGTCATCAGCAATCTGTTTTTGTTTTTTTAAACACTTTGTTTCCCCAAATTTTGTCTGAACAGCACATTGCCATAATGTAACTGGACAACTATCCTAGTCCAATATGAATGTCATTACACTTTTTTCAGAGATGATTTTTATTTTTATTTTTAAATCAAATTCACCTGTATGACTGTACCAGGAAACAACTCGCCATCATATTCGACAAGGACCCACTGTCCAACCTCTATGGTGGCCTCGGTGCTGTCAGGGCCGTCCTCTCCTCCCTCAGAGAAAGCGTGGCAAGATGGTGAAAAGCACTGACAATCTTTGTCACAAAAGCATGACACTGGCCTTGTGTTGATGACTCCAGGTTTTGTGGATGTCAGCTGTTGGGTGAAATTCGAAAAGAAAACATTTTCACTTTAGTCATTGAATTGAACATTTAATAGAAGTATCTCATACTATCAAGTTCTAGACAATTTTGTGGGATTATTTTGGATAATGGTGTGTATAGACTGCTTTCCAAGTTTATAGCCTGGGAAATTCAACTTATTTAAGTTGACTCACTTGGTGGATTTTCATCGTCCCAGGAACTACTTTCAGGTGTGGGGGCACCAATTCTGAGCTTGCTTGGATTTTCTCCTATGACACCTTGTACCGGGTCACAGAAAAATTGCTCTCCAGCTGCTCGTACAATGACTCTGCATCCGGAATGCTGGTCCCATATGAAACTATTCGGTTAGCAAGGTTTTTTAAGGCCCCACCTACTCCATCTGGTGCACCTTGTGCCATGTGAGGCCTCTGTGTAATTCCAGGTCAGCCATCGGAAACCGTGGGTGAAGGGCACAGTGGAGGCTAAATAAAAAAAAGGTGTGGTTTCTATACTGCGACATTGGGCCATCTGAGATAAAGTGGATTTGTTTGTCATCAGGATTGTTCTCTCTGATGTTTCTTAGAACTGGGTCTAGATGGGCCCATGTTGCCACAGCGTCATGCTGTAGGCATGCAGACAGAGAAGCAGAGGCTTCCACTCTGCCCCTACTGAGATATGTCACCCCAGTGTGGAGGGTCACCTGTTCATTTCCTTTTCCAAAGTGGGTTTCCTTTATCTCTTTTGAGTACTTACAGCTGTAGTTCTCTGAGTAATCAACATGCACAGCTACAGCATTATCTGTGAGTGCTTCTTTCATCGCTTTAAGGGTCAAGTATTGGTGACTGATATTGAATAAATTAATTTGAAATCTTGAAAGATGTTCTGTGGATAAAGCCATCAACTTCTCAATTGATGAGTTCCTTTTTGCAAGGAAGGTGTTCTTTACCTCCTTTTCTACCTTGGATCCATCCTTGACCTCGTAAACCCACTCTTGCCAGGTGACTATGTTTCCTGAGTGAGAGAATCCAAGGAGGTGGGAAACGTCTTGTCCATGCACGTTTGACACCTGCCATACATGCAGGACATGTTGTCAATGTCACACACACAGGACTGCACAAGGTTTCTCTGGGCTTGATGTAACAATGATCCCCAGTTGTTGCAACTTCCTTATTATTAGGCCTATATCTTCACGCATTTTGCAAGCACAAGTTTCTCTGTCCTTCAGTTTAGGCCTCACAATCTCAAATGGTCTCAATCTAAAAAACTGAGCTTTGTACACAATCTCTCCAGGGTGTTCAGCACAGAACCTTTGATGGAGATTGGCCAGGGTGTCAGGGCTCTTTTTCTGAATATTTGTCCCTTACGACGTATCTCTCCAAAATTGCCATTTAAGATTATTGAGACATCATCCTGATGTAGGAACATGCTCACAACCTTGCCCAGTTGCCTCCGCTTGCTGTTGCCCGGCAGTCCCATTTTGGCCTTCCTGACCCTCTGCAAATTTTTTACTGGTAGCCTGGGCATTGTTCTTTGTGGCCTTCTGGCTTCCAGCCTTTAAACATTTCGGTTAAGTTTACGCAGTTCTTTAGACTTTGCCGCAACTTTCTCTTCAGCAAATCTCCGGCACCCTTGAGCATTTTTCTTTAAACTGACAATCTGCCACGCCTCCTTTTTTGACCATAAAAAAAATTACTAGATGCACATTAATGTATAAACCCATCATGTGTGGTATCAAATGAAAGCTCTTCTCATACAGAAATCAGCTTTGACAAAAAAAAAGGTGAAAAAAAAATAGTTTAGGTCCCTCCAGAGAACAAAATACTAGTGCTGTCAGTTTAACGCGTTATTAACGGCGTTAACGCAAACCCATTTTAACGCAATTTTTTTATCGCGAGATTAACGCGATTTTTTTTTATTAATTTTTTTTTTTTTTAGATTAACGTTCTTTTTGGCCTCGCAAACTGTGTAGTAGGCGAACGTTACGGTTTGAGTGAATGGTGAGCGTGATACGGCAAAATGGATGATAAAAAGCTTCTGAATGGAAAGTTTACTTTTAAAAGTTGTGTTGTGCAAAAGAAGCGAGCTTCACTGTTGTCTGAAAATGTCAACAGGCAGCTGGCTGAAAGCAAAGAAGTAGTAGGCTTACCTTTTATTGGTAACCTAACTGTTACGGTTCATTGTTTCTGAAATAAGAGGCCTGACTGCCTGACATTTGTTTAAAGCAAGCCAATCCACTTTTCCATGTTGATAAGGGCATTCAAATAAAAATAAAATGATGGAAAAAATGAATAAACGAAGGGACATTTAGAATAGATACAAATTTGCGATTAATCGCGATTAATTTTGAGTTAACTATGACATAAATGCGATTAATCACGATTAAATATTTTAATCGTTTGACAGCACTACAAAATACCTTTTGCAAAGTGACCTTTAAGGTCGGATTACGTTCCTTTTTGCCGCATAATAGCTTACACCTCTAAATCATGTTTGGTATTAAATTAAATACATTATGGAACTACCATGTAGCTACAATCATTAATACATAATCATTTGAATATGAATATTATAGCAAGTCTGATGTACCAACTGTTCACCAACTTGCCAGTTAGTTAGCACGCGTGAAGCATATACTTAAAGGAAATGCTTGGCCGAAAGCCATCAGGGGATTGTGTATGGTGGACTCTGCATTGCTAGAACCCCTCATCTTGTCAGGCAAGTCAACAGTAGCTGCTATAGTTGAGGAGCTAGAGATGGCTCGAGAGTCTTGGACAGGTCGTATCTGGGTTGACTGCCTCATCACACGAGTGATGATCATCCACCTCTATCTCCGTGCTGAAAGAGAAGGTGACTGGCTGCTTATGGCGTTATTTTAGTGCCAAAACTCACACATGCGAGAAAACGTCTATTCGAGCAAATTTCAGGTTTTTCGCAAGCGTGAATTTCTTCTGCACACTCAATTTTAGCAGCCGCGAGAGGACATTCAACAACTGCGAGCGCAGAGACTGACATACGCTCTCGCGAAAACTTGATCTGCTCGCTCGAATGTATGACTTTTGGCAGTGTGTGGGCGGGAACAAAAGCAGGACGGGCTCTTCTCTGGTGTGTGCAAGTGTTTGTCAAAGTTATGATTCTTTTCTATGATCACCCTGTCCCCTAACCTCTCTCTCTCCTTTCTTCTGTACTCCTCAAGCAATTCTGGATTGCTGTATATTTTCTACGCGGACTATGTGGGCTGGCAACTAGTTGACGGGCTAGTTAAAAAGCCCAAATAATCTAATTTAGGCAGCTTTGCCACCTCCTCCTGTTCTTTTCTCTCTTGCCTTTTTCTACTTCCACTCTCATGCTTAAAAGGCATTGTTACGAGTAAAGTTGTGCTGTGCTCAATGAACTAGGTTGTCGTAACCTTCGAATTGGTTTAACTATAGCGTATTTTATCGTCACATGATCAAATAGAGACTTGACATTGGACAACATACATATTACCCAGCAATCATCATTGCTAATCACAAAAATACCAAATAAAATAAATTAATTTCATTTAATAGTTTTTTGATAGTTTCTATAGTGTATGTAGGATAAGCATATGATTTTGTTATAAATTGCTACTATTTACCCCCAAAAATTTATAAAAACCATGACGGTGATAAGTTTGCCTTTTCAAGAGGAAATATAGTATTGGACAATGCTAACACTGATCATTTTTCTGTATTGCCATGACTCAATGGAATACACTGCCAAAAGACATTATTTCATGTAGAAGTCCCCACACCTTCTCACTTCTTGCCAAGCGTTGGCTACTGTCAGGACAGGAGTGTACACATTTATGAATTGTGTTTGAGTGGGTGTGTGTTGGGGAGCAGCCTAGCTTTAAATCTTAGGGGCCAACATCTGACAGATCCCATGTCATGTTGCATCTGCTTCCATGTTCTTTGTTCTGTAATTAGGATTCCTCCGTCAGGAGGAAACCTATTGTTATTGTAGGCTTTCTTATTATTATTCTTGTACCATGGGAGTCAATGGCAACCCCTAGAACCGTATGGTAACTTTTTCTGAAATTTGGCACACTCATTAAGGACAGTCCCTTCTTTACTCACAGTTTCATGTCTTCCACTAGACCACACTAGCGCCACCAACGGGTCAAAGTTGGACTTTTGTTAACACACACAACTTTTGAACCGTTTGACCGATTTTCAAAAATGAGGTACCATTGGATTCCTTAGAGCAAGACGAATTAAACACAATGATGGCGTCAATTTTCAGTTATGTAGATTTTCCGATATTTGCGCTTTTCTCAAAAACCTTTGAAAAGCCTACTCCTCCTACAATTTTTGTCAAATCTTCTTCAAAATCACCAGAGATGATCTTCAGACCAAGCCTCACAAAAAAAAAATCATAGAATTTTGATCCTCACAACCGTTTGTCCGGTACAGCCACTCAAATTCAGCAGAAAAGCCGCCAAACAGGAAGTAAAGTGATATGAGAGTAAATCTTTGAGATATAAACCTAGGCAGCAGTGGTACACTAGGTAGAGAAGTCGTCCAGTAATCAGAAGGTTGTTAGTTCAATTCCCTGTCGGAGCGTCCTTTAGCAAGACACTTCTTTCTTTTCTTCTTTCCTTTCTTCACTCTTCTTTCCAAAATTGTGAAGAATATACATTTTCCCCTGGTTTCGCAATCTTTGGAGGAATCCGCATCGCTGCTTGCAGCTATATTTTTACTTGTTATTATTATGTTTTTATGTACTATTCAACCTGCCCAGGGACTACAGGTGGAAAATGGCAATATAACCTGGCACAATGCATATTCTCTTGTTGTATAAGATTAATGTTTTATTGTGTGTCTTGAAAATAAATTACAATTACAACTGTGTAACACAGGGCTCTCAAGTTTTGAAGACAGGCAAGAGTGACATATCCCCCCCTGACCACGCCCCCATTCCGCCTGCCCCGCCCCTGCCGTATGCCCACTGACTAGCCCCCCCCTCCCCATATTATTATTAGTGTTTTGTTGTTGTTAATAATTGCTCAGACTTACAGAAAAGATTTGACACATGCAGGGGAGTAACTATAGGAGGTGCAGCAGGTGCGGCTGGGCCCGTGGGGTGTTGGGGCCCGTAGCCGGGCCCAAAGATATACATGCGTCTCTTCGCCTCTCAGATATGCTTGTGTTCAAAGACAAACTGTTATTGCACTAGCAACAGTGTCTAATGCTGTATATCCTTTTGAAAAGGCAAATTAATCTCTGTCATGGTTTTTATTATTTCTTGGGGGAAAATAGTAGCAATTTATAACAAGCGTTCACTAAGGGGGCCCGTCATAATATCTTGCACCTGGGCCCGTCATGACTACGTTACGCTACTGGACACATGGCACTGACAATTCAACCAATTACAAAGTATTTATTCAATTTGGGAGAGAGAGAGAGAATTAAAACTTGTGTTGTTTATTGTAGGTGTCTGTTGCCTTTTTGGACTCTTTATCATTTTTGTTGTTGGTTCCCATTATAAACTCCTCAAAAAAAGTTCGGAAACGTTATTTCGGTCGATTATTCCTCCCCTTTAATAATACCAATTGGTATTGTATTTTATATTGTTGGAAAGCCTGATTAGTTGCCTAATGAGCTCGCGATTCAAAACTTTACCAGGCTTGAAGAAGCCTCGGAATCTGAATTGAATGTTCAAGCAAACACATTTACAAAAAATAATGCCCATAACATCATTGCATATTAAGGGCTGCTTAATATTCGTTCGAATTTTAGGCTATATATATTTTTAATAGGCCTACTCGAATTTATCATAGCCTATTAACGAAGTTCGGAGTCAAAGCTATGGTGAAAAGGCAGGCTGCCTAAAACTGTGTTGGCTACAAACACTCATTAAAAACTGATGCTAATTATCTGGGAAATATTCTCTAACTGCAGTCAAGTTGTCATTGCTTGTGTCAAACCATTCTGAATTTGTTGTAACATTAAAACAGGAGACGACTTACTCTTTGTAGAAGACTGATGCTCGGAGCTCCAGTGGTTTCCTCAGGTGAACGAAACTTTCGGAAAATCAATCGCGGGCAATTCCAGAATGCTTTATTTTCATTGGTTGCCGGATTAAATCTTACCCAGATACAACAGATACAAAAGATACGTTTTTTTTCTGATTGGCTATTGTGTAGCCCATTTTAATTTTTTATTTGATTGGTTGATAAGTGGCACCTCACGGCAGAACTCCAGGGGATTCGGGGAGACGTGCTTGATTCCTCCATGGTGGCCAGGTCATGTTTGCGCGCTGCGGCACATTAAATAGCCTAAAGTTTTTTTTCAGCGTGAGAAATACGATGTGTGGCGGGAGTGCGTGACTAAAGACCGAAATGAGTGACTGTCACGCTCAATGCATGACACTTGAGAGCCCTGCGGTTCATAAACATTAACTTTAATTTCCGTCTGCTGCTGGTTAGTAAAATGCCCACTGTACTCTTTCTGAGGATTTATTCTTCACACACTGGTTAACACTGTTACAGCACATACGTTTTTGGCTCCTGTCGCTGCATCCAAACTATTCATAAGCATCGCCGTTCTCTCTCTCTAGCTCTACCACACCCACCTTGTACGTGCTGCTCTTAAAGGAACTGCACCATTTTCACATTGCAAGGATGTGTTGTAATCATTTAATTTAAATATGCTTATTGGCCTTCTTGTGCATGCTTGTGCGTTTAACAGCGCTTGTTTGTGTGAGCGAGCATTTATCTGTTGATGCCCGAGTTTAATAAAGCCAGGCTATTCATAAAAAACGTACATAAATGTGACATTAGTATGAACAGTTGACAAATTGATTCCGTCAGGCTCGGAGAAAAATATTTTAATGGCTGTCGGACGCGGGTCAGGCTCGGACAGAAAAATATGGCCCGATCCATGCTCTAGCATGTATGGACAGCTGAGCCGACACCTAAAAAAAGATCACATGGTCGTCAACAGAGAGGCGTTCATGCTACTTGTGTAATGAGCCAATTGCCGGTAAGTATTTTGCTTAATTTCTTAGTAATTCATACAGTTATTATGTAAGGGATAATGTATAGTGCAGCGGTCATTATCGAAAAATAAATTCCCGTGAGGAACAGGACCCTGACCGTTTGTTAGGGCTGCACGATTAATCGAATTTTAATCGCAATCACGATTTTGGCTGCCACAATTAAATGAGCATGATCGTCTGCGATATTGACGTTTAAAATGCGTTTTCAAGGTAGCATCGATGCAGCCTTGAAGCTGCCTATAACCCATAAATCTGTGCGCCAGCTCCCTCCGGCAACTGCAAATTGTAAACAAAAATGGCGGACCAAACTCTGCTGACAGCTGTGTTTTGTATGTAAATGTACATTTGTCTGTGTATGGAAGAAAGTTGCATCCAGGAGCCTTCATAAGCAAACATGATGTGGCTCCACATTATACCACTTTTTCATTATCCACGTGTCTCAAATGTGGTATGATGTAACATAGCTTAACAGGACACATGATATGTCCAGTAACATCATAAAGAAGGGGTAACATAAGTCAAAACCAACCATATTTATTGACTGATCTTGAAAGTATTGGCTTACAAAAGCAAAATAAGTCATCACATAAAAAATAATTCAGTGTTAGTGCAAGAAGCGAACTGTGAAACACTGTGAAACCTATGAAAAGTGACAGTGGTATATGAAATACAGACCGCGTTAGCCACTTCACGACCGCGATTTTCTTTCGTTCCAATTCTTGGATGTAGGATTTCTCTCCCTGTACATTTGGTCTAGGAAGTCCTAATTGTTTTGTTGTCAATTTATCTTCATTAGTACGCCGACTAAAAAGGAGTTTCTGTCAAAGAGCGAATCGAGTTTTTGCACTGAACAGGGCAGCCATCTTGACAGAATATGCCTCCGTCGAAGCTGTATGACGTTCGTATAGGCTTTTATGTCCACTACTTATGACACGACATGGAGGGGCGAGCCCTCCCGGAATCCATAGAGAATGCATTGTGAAAAAAATGGATTTAACATGGCGATTTTCATTTCGCCTCAGAAGGGGCGGGGCCATTTGAAGCACGACTTTAGGCTGACTGAACGACTGTTACCTGATTCGACAATGACATACAGAGGCAGATCAGACGGTCTAGTGGTAAAATCCGACAGCAAAAAAATTATCACATTTAAATATACATGTCATTTACGCGACTTATAAGGATATTACGTTTATACATCAGGAGTTTTTTTTTTTCTTTTCCCCTAGGCAGTGCGTCGCCCAAATCGCCCTTATGGACTAGCCGCCCCTTCAAGGTAGTAAGACAGCTATCTTACTTTTAAGAGTTATCGAACACAGCCCGGTATTAGTAAAAGAGTAGAGAGACAGACAATAGAACAGAGAGCAGACAGTCACGGGTGTCGTGTGAAAGGTAAATAAAATGTCAGGAGCAGAAGGCGAGGAGCTAGTCCTTTGAAAAGGATCATCATCCGTTGACCTGCCAACATTGGAAAATGTGTTTGAGTACCACCCCTGGAAGCTCGGCGCCGTAATACCCGCGATGCAGGCGAAGCAGCTGTGGAAGCTGCTGCACTCCGAAGACAGTCATCCGCAAAATCGTGTGGAAGGGCGCGTGGCTCAAAGCGGGCGGCAAGCTGAAAGAGTTACCAGCTCTATTTTCGGCGGCGGCCGGTGAACTCTCGATGGCCCTTGAAAATCCGGGGGAGAAGGTGTGAATCTCGCGCCGGGCCGTACCCATATCCGCAGCAGGTCTCCAAGGTGAACAGCCTCTGGCATGTTAGAACAAGGTGGGTAAGGGAAGTCGGCAAGTCAGATCCGTAACTTGGGGATAAGGATTGGCTCTGAGGGCTGGGCCGGTCTGGCTGGGGTGCGAAGCGGGGCTGGGCCCGCGCCACGGCTGGAGGAGCGGTCGCCCCGGTTTTCGCCTTGTCGTCGCCGCCGGAAAGCGCGTGCGGCGGGGCCCCGTCGTGCCGCCGTCCCTTCACGGGGGCGGTGGCTGGCGGGGTCGCACGTTGCCTACGGTGTGCGCGGCTCTGGCGGGGCTGGGTAGTGGCGGTGCGCGGCGGCGACTCTGGACGTGCGCCGGGCCCTTCTCGCGGATCTCCCCAGCTACGGCGCGCTCTGGGCCCTCCGCCTCGTCTCGGCCTCGCGGTCGGGGCGGACGGGGGTTCACTCGGGGCGTGGCCTCGGCCGGCGCCTAGCAGCCGACTCAGAACTGGTGCGGACCAGGGAGGAAATTGCTCTGGGGGAGTGGGGAGTGACGGATCAGCTGCTGGGGGAAGTCCCGCCCAGGGGAGGCACCGGGGGTATAAAAGGATCCTCATTCCCACTCTCGCGAGTTCGCAAATCACACTAAGCATTGGCTCCGCGGAATGTACAAGTGAGAGAGTTCTGAGAAATAGAATTGGTTGGAAAGTAACCTAGTGAGTAAGGATAATGATGGAGGGTGGCGGTAGCCTGGGGAAGAAGGGCCGCAGACCTAAGTGGTCTAAGAAGGAGATCAAGAAATTAACTGAGATGGAGGCTGAGCTGGAGGAGGGTCCATACTCAGTGTATTATAAGAATATTCAGATAGCAAGTCAGGTACCGGGGCGGTCTCAATATGAAGTCAGGGCGAAGAGGAGTGACTTGAAAAGAAGGGAGAAAAGGAAAATGAAAATCAGTCAGCTACCTCAAGCGGAAGCAAACCCGCAGGTACAAGAAGTCTGGGGTGAGAAGCCGGACCTGCTAAGGCAGCCTCAGGAACATCCTCTGGTGAAGGGTTTGGAGAGGGAGTGGAGGTGGCAGGCTGGCAACCAAGTGGAGGCGTATACTCATGAAGCGCTTATCCAAAGGGCGCTAACACTGGCGAGCCGAAACGATAAGGGGGCGGGTAAGGCCATTGAGGCAGCCACAGCGCAGGTGGTTGCAGAAGTTGGTAGGCCAGAGGTGGCTATCAAGAGGTGAGGTGGCTGGTGGGCCAAGACGAAAGTCGAGGGCCATTGTCAAAAAGAGAGAGGAGGTCCAGAAGGTTCGGGAGATGATGCGAATGGACCCGGTCAGATTGGCAAGTTACATCTTGGATGGAAGAGAAGCGGCTGATTGCCCTGTTCCCATGGCTCAGCTGCATGAGGTGTTTGAGGGGCGATGGAGGAGGGTGGAAGGTGCCTTCAGAGACTTGGGCGGATTTGTGGCTGTCTCTAGGGCGAAAAATTAGTATTGCTCGACCCTTTTCCCCCCCCGAGAAGTGGTAACCCACCTTAAGGCAACAGACAAGAAGTCAGCGGCGGGTGTAGATGGTGCAAAGAGGGATGACTTGCTTGCTTGGGATCCAGAAGGAAAGAAGCTAGCAAAACTGTATGGGAGTTGGCTAGCGGCAGGGTATGTCCCGAAATGTGTGAAAACTGCCAGGACTGTGCTGTTGCCTAAGAGCACAGACCAGCAAAGCTGGTTAGATCCTAACAATTGGCATCCAATAACGATTGGATCGATGTTAATTCGCCTATTTTCAAGGTTGCTGAATAGGCGCTTAACCCTTTCATGCATGAATTATGAAAAAAATGGTCTAGATTTTTTTTGGATTGATTTTATTACTCAAAATGAACCCAAACTTGAAATTAATTTTTAATTTTTAAAAAATATGGTTTTATTAAAAAGATATATTACTGTCCACATACGTGGACACCATGAAACAAAGGGGTGGTAACGAATAAATACCCAATGTTGAAAATATGGAACATTATGTGTGTTTAATGTTGTTTTTAGATGTGCATGTCAGCCCAAACATCAAAAGAGAACACACAATTGATTTTAAAAGCATACAGAGGGAGAACCCCTCATATTAGTATTAATATTTCTGGTTACATGTGTTCGGAAACATTGGAATATCATAGTAATTATCATCAAAAAACACTCTTCATATAAAAACATTAATTTAGGTAACAGTAATTCATAAACAACAAGTACAAAACATGTAAATGTAAACATGTACAATGTAACAATACAAATAATGATGAAAAGATTTCAAACTTATTGCTTTATGCGAAACATATCTGCTCCATTCGGTGTGAATGTCGTCAAAGTAGTCAGGTCAGATGGCTTACTAATATTCATATAAAACACAACAGTTGATAAAAATGATTAAATGATTAAAAATAAATCATTATTTTGGCATCATGGCTCATAACACATATTATTTAGATAGAATGTCTTATTTCACACAAGACATTCTATCTTGTGTGAAAGCCCTGAAAGCAGTCAGGACAGATGGAGACCTGACATTGGACACAGATGAATCTGGTCTTCTTTTGGCACATTTCATAGCGGCATCTCATGGCATTCTTGGTGACTGCACTTCTTGGCCAGTGCTGCCCAGGCCCATACTGCACTGCATGGAGAGTATTCACCTGGTGTCTTCTCTTAGGGGTCTGAGCTTGAGCCACCGGCCTCCCTCTACTGCGCCTTTCCTGGGACCCCAAGTTGATCAGACCTTGAGCGATTGAAGCTTTGAAGCTCAGCAAGTCTCTTTCCTCTCCATTCTTCATTTGATATAGGCGCCAGGCATTCACACACACCAAATCCAAAAAATGAAAAAATATGCGGATGTACCACCTTTTGTTCTTCCTTCTGTGGGCATATGAAGCAAGACACTGGTCCACCAGATCTACACCACCCATATGCTTGTTGTACAGGGCAACTGCAAAGGGTCGAGTAATTTCAATCATTCTAGACTCTGTTTTTTTCCATCTTGAAGCTCTATCTTCTGGATACTTTCCAGCGCATGTTGAGGCGATGTGAATTGATGAGCTATCCAGCCAGCGTGTTACAGTGATGTTGTCTGCAGTGGACACCACAGATGAGGTTCCTCTTCCCTCCTTTCCCATATCCTTTTCTCCAAGGAGTTTGTCCCCAGCGCCCTTCAAGCGGTTGGCACGGCAGGTGCCTGTTCCCTCAATGCCATATTGTTGCAATCGCTCAAGAAGAGCTATTGAGCAGAAAAAGTTGTCAAAAAAAACCTTGTGGCCATTGTGGTATATATCGCTACACAGACGGACAACCACATCTGCAGCCATTCCCAAATCCCCCACATCACCTCTTCCACCGTTTGCACCCTGATAGAGCTCGAATCTGTAGGCGTAGCCAGAGCTACCAGCTCTAACCCATACTTTAAATCCCCATGGCTTCGGTTTTTTTGGAATGTACTGCTTGCTGGAATGCCGGCCTTTGAAAGGGATTATCTGCTCGTCAATGGAGTGAAATTCTTCTGGAGTCACTGCTTCGAGGAACCGCTCCTGCAGCACATCCAAGACTGGCCTCAGTTTGAAGAACCGATCACCATTAGCAGACTGGGAGTTGTTGTCGGCAAAATGGAGGTATCTTTTTATCTCATCAAACCTATTGACAGGCATAGGATCTGCAATTAAATTCTGGCGAAGGCCAGGATTTGAGGACCAATACATCCTTGTTCTTGGGTATTTAATGTAGGTCATGGTCAAATTAATACCCAGGAACACTTTCAATTCTGCAGGGCTGAGGTAGAGGTTCTCTTTTCCCTGTTGCAGTGCATACATATTCGACTGGAAGGTGATTTCATCTATAAGAGTGTCAGGGAAAAGGCTGGAGAATAGCTCGACAGGTTCCTCACCCTGTGCAAGTACCTGAACCATACCAGTAAAGGCCGGAAGATTTCCCTCATAGAGATTGTCCCTACGAGCCCATAGTCTGTTGTTCTGTCCGCCTCTTCCATTACCTCTGCCTCTTCCATTACCTCTGCCTCTTCCATTACCTATGCCTCTTCCATGTGCCATCTCTACCTCTTGTGGTCTGTCTGTGTCACTCTCTGATGCACCCTCTGCATCTGTCTCTGCCTCATTCTCTGTTGGCCCTTCTGTGTCACTTTGACTCAAAACTGGATGTCTCTGGCATGTAATCGTCGTCACTGCTGTCACTGTCACTTCCACTGCCCTCTGGGATATCCTCAACTACTCTGTACTGAGAGGATGACTTCTGCAGTACCTGTTTGCAAGGCGAAATGTCATTGGTCTCTATCTCACTCTCCTTATTTATAATAGACACACACACACACACACGATACTGGATTGCTATGGAAAATCTATGTCGATCGATGTCCAAATATATGACTAAAGTCGTCATCTAATGTTATACTATATCATTATTTTCATGTAATTTAGTCATTATTTATGTTGATATGTTTGCTATATGATTGTTTCTTTCAAATATAAGGTAGTTCAAATAATCTTTGAACCATGAATATACAAAAAAATAGCAGGTTGCATAATCAGATTTAATGTCATCCGATTCCTCTGATGCATGACGTCCACATACGTGGACAGTTAGTTTTTAGGGTGTACAAACTATATTTTACATCAAATTAATTTTTTTGAAACACATATTTGTTCAACAGACTTTCCCCTACATACCAATATTTTTTTTTTCCTGATTTGCCCTTCTTGGGTAGAAGTTTTGAACAGATATGCCTGGAGTATTCAGCACATGTCCATCACCGTCAGCCATCTTGTCTTAATGATGTCATTACACAGTTAACATTCCAAATACAAGATGATACATATTGTTAATATATTGCTCTGAGTCTAGTGACTCTGCCCCTATGTGGTTTGGAGAATATTACTTTGATAATCCAAAATAAAATGGAGTTTAATTAACTGTCCACGCATGTGGACCCCATGCACGAAAGGGTTAACAGATAAATGCGAAATCCAAAGAGGGTTCAGGAGCACGCCGGGGTGTGCGGAGAACTTACACACTTCCACCAAGCTCTGCAGAATGTGTAAGAACGAGAAAAGGCCACTAGCGGTGGTACTTGTGGATGTGGCAAAAGCTTTTGACACAGTAACGCATGATCACCTGTTGGCAGTGTTGGGCCAGCGAGGGTTGGATGAGCATGGTGCAGAGTCCGTATAGAGATGGATTGACAACGCTTGAAGTTGGAGGGCTCCGATCAGAGGAAATCTCTATGGAGGTTGGTGTCCGTCAGGGGGACCCACTCTCCCCACTGCTTTTTAACCTGGCAATAGATCCGCTGTTGCATGCGCTAGAATGCCATGGAAGGGGGGTCAAGATAGCAGGTACTGGGTTAGTTGCAATGGCGTTTGCAGATGACTTAGTGCTGCTAAGTGAATCTTGGGGGAGCATGAATCACAACATAAGTATTCTCGATGACTTTTGCAGGTTAACAGGGCTGAAGGTCCATGCGCGAAAATGCTTTGGGTTCATGCTAACCCCTGGGGGAAGATCACTGAGGATGAAGGTCAATGATTGCCAACCATGGGAGATTGGTGGGGCGTCAATTGAAATGGTGGCGAGCGAGAGGACAGTGAAATACTTGGGTATTCAGATCGGACCAATGAAAGGGATAAAGAAGCCAGATGCACTAGCCGAACTAAGGGTGGCTTTGGAGAAGGTGGAGGCAGCACCATTATCGTCCCCGCAAAAAGTCTGGTTGGTGAAAACTTTTGTCATCCCAAGGATGTTTTACAGGGCGGACCACTGTGAGTTCGGGAAGGTCTTGATGAAGTCACTGGACCAGTTGCTAAGGAGCAAGATAAAGGCGTGGCTGGGTCTCCCCCGGTCCACATGCAATGGGCTGCTGTACGCAAGAGCGAGAGAGGGCGGTCTTGGGGTGCAGAAGCTTGGCGCTATGATACCTGCGATGCAGGCCAAGCGGTTGTGGAGGTTGCTGCACTCAGAGGACAGGGTCATTCGTGACATAGCGTGGCACTGTAGGGGGTAAGAGGCGTGGAGGGGCGCATGGCTCAGAGCGGGGGGAGAGGTGGAAGAGCTGCCAGCCCCAGTGAAAATAGTAGGGCGGGACAGAGTGGAGGGGGACCCACAGCCGCTGAAATGGAAAAGGCCTTGTGACTGGCAAGGGCTTGAGTTCCAAAGATGGGCGGATAAGACGGTTCAGGGGATGGGAATAACCTGGTTTAGGAACGCACCAGAGTCAAATGCGTGGCTAGGCAAACTCCCTAAACTGCAGCAGAAGTTCTGTATGCAGGCGCTTCTGCTTAGGGCGAATGTGTATCCCATGCGGGAGTCTATGGCGCGGGGCCAAGGGAAGGTGAAGGCCAGATGTAGAGGCTGTAATGCAAGATTGGAATCATGCTCACATGTTCTGGGTGCGTGCCGGGTGGTGGCAGCGAGAAGAATGGAGCGCCACAACTTTGCATGTCAGCGGCTGGCGGTTGTGGCGAAAAGAATGGGCTGGGAGGTCTCCAGGGAGAAGAGTTTTGGGGACAAAACTGGGGTAAAGCGCCCAGACTTGGTGTTTTGCAGAGAGGGGAAAGCACTGGTGCTGGACGTTACGATACGGTTTGAGTTGAATGCAGATGTGCTCAAGAAAGCCTGCCGTGACAAGCAGAAGCACTATAAGTCAATAGTAAAGCTGGTGGAGGACTCCATGGGTGTGACGGAGGTGGAAAAATACGGGTTTCCACTTGGAGCGAGGGGGCTATGGTATAGACCCAACAGCAAGGTACTGAGGAAGCTGGGACTCAGTAAGCCAGAAGCGCGGGCACTGGCGGAGAGGTTGTGTAAGGGGGCCCTATCGCGGGTCACTGAGCATGATGAGGGAGCTCCTTCTGTATGGGGAGTAAGTGCTTTATAGTAAAGTAAATTGATAGTAATGCATATTGCAGTGTGTAGCACTTTTTATGTTATTTGGGTCAGGTGGCACCTTTTAAGTTATTTGTATAGCGCCATAACAATACAGTTGTGGCAGGAGAGAGGACAAACACCGAAGCCTAGTTTCCACCTTGGTGGCGTCTAGGGTCCACAGGTAGTGGTTCAGTCTGTTGCTGCAGACAACATCACCTGTCAAGCTCCTACCTGACAAGCCGGAAGTGCGTAAAGGTGGATAGATCATGGAAAGCACAGAAGAACGGGCCGTTTCCCATAATGCGCGTCACGACGAATGCAAGGTCACTAGAATCTCCGGTGCCATGACAGGGACAAGGCTCCTTGAATCGGTCTTGGTCCCGTATGCTCGTGTGTCTGAGCCGAAGGGGCGGTAAGCGGGTGGGGAGGTTGCTGAAGTTATACGTAGCGTCCCCAGGACGTCCGATACCCCGGAGGTAAGAAACAGGAGCGGTAAGATCCAGACGCTGGCTTGGTAGCCCCCCTTGAAAGGCGAGATAGCCCTGGATGAGCGAGCCCCGGGACAAGGTGAGAGGTGATGAACGGAACTAAGAGGCCGGTAAGTCCCTCCGTAGACCCTGTCCTACGGGCTGCAAGCACTCCTGCACGAGGTTAGGAATACCTCCGTCCGGGCTGGTAGTGCGTGGAGTGCCGAGGACTGGCCTCGTTAAAAAAGCCGGTCGCGAAGCATGTCGAGCTAGCAGTGGCGTTAAGCAAGTCGCGAGTAGATACCGTATCGAAATTTTCTATTCTTCTTTTACACTCATATATATATTATTGTACAGGCGTGAAATTACAAGCACACAAAACCTTGAAGTCTCAAATCAACAACGAAATATTGACAGAACTACACTAACTAACTACACTAAAACCATAAGTTACCGTCACAATTGTTCATGAATTAGGTTAGAAAATTATCTTGAAAGAAACATTAAATACTCCTTTATCTTTTCTTCTAAATTTCTTGTAAGTCCCTGCTTGCTTATGCCTTTCAAACGCCTAAATGAAAACCCAGTAACATGTTGTTTGCTATTAATACAAGGTGCGTACTACAGCTTTGCGGTAAATGAAACACATGTGAATGTTCGCCCTCAAATGTCTTATAAATCTACAAATCTAGCCAAGTTGATAGCCGAACACAAAACTAAATACAAAGGTTTGATAAAGTTTATTATTTACTCTGAGAAACAAATGAGGAAAACATGCATTGCAGTGACTACTTGTTGGGTGTGTGTATTTACGATGAAACGTACCTTGTGATAGAAACGGAGTCGGAGAGTACTTTTCTCCGGCGCTTTCTCCTTCCAATCCTTGGTGAAATTCAAACTTTTTTCCACTAGAAATCCATCCAATACCACCGTGTACATTGCTTTCATGGTCACTCATCATTCATTAGAAATGCTGCCTCTGCTTGTCCTGAAAATCGCTGTTGCTCACTGAGGTGTTGCTTACTTGCGGACGCCATGTTTGTTTTTCTAACCTCAAAGTCACGTAACTCGCGTAGCTTGATTTGACAAGCTCTGTGGGACTAACCAATCAATAAAATGGATTTAAAAAGCATGCAATCTGATTGGATAGGTCTTGAGGCTTTTGTAAAAAAATAAAATGTCAACCAAAACGTCATCGTTCCAAAAGGAACGATATTAACACGGGGCGGCACCAAAGGGTTAAACAAACAACTAAGGAGGGGTTTACACCCCACTATTGGCAAGGTGGTACACCATGAGGTACGGAGACTTGGTGTCTGCTAAACGAATAAATGTAAATCAAACCAGCACAAGTCCATATAATGGAAAAGTGCACCCTCAGGAGGGATAGGTTGAATCCAGGAGAAGGGTAGGGATATTCGGTCGACCCCTACCTCTGACAGGCCGTTGCTGATACTTGTGAAATCAGGCGTAAAAATTACACAGTGAATCTGTTATAAACAGTATACGACTAAGGGTAAGTCGTTGCGGGAGGTGGAATCCCGTGTAAAACCTACACGAAGTTGCACTCTGGTTGGTGCAGCGGGTCGTTTGATCCCTACCCGGGTGTGGTCCCCCGCGTAGTCTCTTTGAATAAAACATGAATCCACTAACTGTTGGCGAACACCGGTGAGGCCTGCCTCAGAGCTTCCTCGGATAAAAAGTTGGGGCAAGAAAGTAACGATGAGGGTCGAACTGCCTGGGAGGAGGCGAAGATGTAGCATCTGCAGGATTCTTTTGGAATCTCTTGTGGAGGCCAGGTGGCATGCCACCCACTCGCATCCTGGATGCGACTTTGCCATAAAGTGCGGGCTGTGCAGGCTTGACTGCCCTAGCCGATATGCTTTTCGGGTGCATCAACTAAGTTGTACTAAAACCTCTACACCTATTCAAAACTTGGGAACACCGGTGCAAAGAGTTCTTCCTCCGCATAGTCCGCTGTTATCCCTGGTCAGGGCTTCTACCTCGCGCTCAATCTCATTGAGAAGCGCGAGAAGTAGTTGCAGCACGAGGGAGAGGTGTATTTGGTCTGCATTGCGGGCTGTGTGTGTGCGCGTGCGTGTTTGTGAGAGTGTTAGCGTTAGCTAACCAAACAACATATAGTATTTAGCTGGGTAGTTAGCTCGCGTAAGTGACACAACGGGGGGAAAAGCAGAACATCGAACATTGGGGCAGTGTGCAAGCTGCAAGAAGCCTGGCTAGTGGGTAACGTGTTAGCTAGCTAGGTACCTGGCTGAAAAGTTTATAATACAGGCAGGAATTCCAGTTACAAATCTGCAATATTTCGGATTACAGATTCCACCCTGATTACCCATTTATTTTCCCGTCAGTTATTTATGTCCTTTACAACGTCTCTGCTTACATCAACATAAGTGTAGCAGTTGACCTTGACCAGCTAATCGCGAGTTCCACATGACCACAGGCTGCAACCTAGCCAGCTAGCCCAAGCTCTACCACGCTGTATCTCAAGAGACGCCAGTCAATCAATGTAGAGCAAAGCATACTGTTATTGGCAGAAACCCCATAGCTTCTCTTCCCTCGTGTGTCGGTATTCATGGGGACCAAAGACGTCACTTCCAATAATCACAGCCCTATGGAGCAGTATCAGACTCATATTCTGACTAGAATTATGAGTATGACAACGTCAGGCTATCATTCCCAGGCTCTGAACACAAAATCAACATGTCCGTGGATAGTGGTGCAAGAAGATAAAAAGTGTTGACTGCACAATCTGAAGTTAGATGTTGGCTGCCAGTTGTCTCTTCTAATTTGCAGCCAACCATTTATTTCCGCCTAAATATTTTGGTATACAATGAAATTGTTTCTTTGGGTAATTTTCGCGACTATTGTCGCATCCATCAGCACAACATATGCAGGGCATTTTAACTTTCTGTGGGTTGTGACCAACTATTGTCTATGTTGTGACCGACGCTCAGCTAGACTTTCGGACACAAAGATGGCGGTGCTTGAACGCAGTGACGTCACATGGTATCTATGACACTGCCTGCTGAACCGACGAGACGGGCTTCATTACCTAGCTAGCTAGGTTCGATAGGAGGAACAGCACAAACAATGGGCTCTATGCACGCCAGTAGAACGTTCACGACAATGCCAAATAATACGGCTCACTTACTTCTGGTTTACTTCCTAGTAACTGTCAGTGAGACTTGCAAGCACAGATTACAGCAGAGAACTTCAACAAAGTAGCACTACATAATGTATAGGCTAGTTTTTTACTAGCCTATGCTTTGTAAACTGTGGTGTTGTGCACTTTCAATGTAGGTCAGGAGGCTGGTTTGCATAATGACAAGCATATTTGTCTTTAAAAAACACTCAGCAGAGGGCAAGTTTAATTGTTAAAACTTGGTTTCCTCATTTTCTTTTCTAAGATTAGCCTACATTGTGCTGTTGACTTACAGAACACGCTTAAGCGAAAGCCATCTCATTGATGTCTCTTTTCTGTTGTCTTCATTTGCTAATTTGCCATTGAGGTAATCCAGGTAATCAGTAATTGTATCGGAATACATTTTTAAAGTAATCCTCCAAACCCTGCTAACGATATCGCTGTGGTAGAGCAATGTTTAGATTACAGTACACACATTAGCCTACAACTAGCTAGTTAACCATGACGATACAAAAATATAAGAATGACAGGCTCATCTTCGTATTCGTCGATGTAGGAGGAGGCGTACATTTTAAACACCTTCTCCAGTTTGCTACATAGGCGATGAACGTCATTCATTGTGAGTTTTGGCAGCTCTGTCAGGCATCCCGTATAAAACAGCGCCATTGTAGTGTGAGCGCCGGAAGTAAGTGAGCCGTATTATTTGGCATTGTCGTGAACGTTCTACTGGCGTGCAAAGAGCCCATAAACATGGATGAGCTGCTGGCCATTCGCCTTATTAACACGCGGCCATATTGGAAACGAAAACGAGGCTTGGTTGGGTAAACCCGACCGGAAGCCATTCTCTACCGTACGAAGAGTAATGATGGACGGAGAATGGACCACAAATCTTCTGCCCTTGCCCCCTATACCTGCGGCATTAATAGATTGTTTTTTACAACTCACCGTCAGCATCATGTTTATTTACTTGGCTAGCTAGCAAATGGCAGCTAAGTTATGCTGTCAGAATTGATAGTGTAATAAACCTAATTTGTAGTCAGGTTCTTTCGGTTGGGAGAATGCACACAGAACGAGGCTGTACACGGACGTTAGAAATAGTTAACAGTCTTTATTATTATACAAGTTACTCAGTCAATTCATACGGCTACCAGAAATGCCGGATCAGGTCAGGTTACTAAAAGTCAGTAAGCCTCAGTGCTACTCGACTGAACGACTACCCCAAGGCCCTAAACTAGGCGGGTTACACAGCAATACAACACACCACAATAAATATTAAGTTCCAACACACACCACCGCTGTAGGGCACTGCACACACTCCCACGGCACTGCAATAGGCACACACAAGACGCCAGCCGGGCTACACACAAAGCCACCGTCTCTAAACCCTCCCACCTCAGATCATAAACTGGCTACGCCGTCAGGTTAAAACACACACTCATACACGCACAAAAGAATAGAGATTAAAACTTAACTCTCCCGAGTTACAAGACCCTCCCCCGGGGTCTGAGCTTGGGCACTGATCGGTAAGGGGAGAGACAGAAACCACCGATCCAGCACTCGTGAGGTCTCAGCCAGTAACGCCAGCGGAAAACCCCTAACTGAGAAGCAGCCAACGCACTCCTAATTCTTCCCCAGCTTTAGCTACAGGTATCCCACTCTTCACCGCCGGCAGCCCTAAGCAGCATGCGAACGGCAACCACCCCTACACCTTGAATGCAGCTCGACGTGAGCAATCTAGCACCGCTTCCCAGACGCCTCACCTTTCGCTGTGGTCTTCCTTTATCCATGTTGTCTCAGCACTGATTATGTTCCACGTTCACTCTCCTCCACTCTCATCAATGACCAGGTGTAGCCCATTAATTAACACCGCCAGCTCACCCCTTAGATCCCTCCCCCAATACAAGAGTCATGTCAAAACATTCCTAACACATCACACATAATGTCATTACATTACAATAGCATGAATGAGTCAAAAATTTGTAAAATGACAGGTGATTCATGGCATCTTTTCTCTAACCAGGATGATGTTGTGAATAACAATGCTTTTGCAGTCAGAAAGAGAGAGAGTGACAGGGCAAGTGTGAGAGCGAGGGCAGTTCCCTCCATGAGAAAGAATGAGATCTCCTACATGGTCAAGGTAGCTAAGTTAGATGTTACAGCAACAGAAGGGAGGAATTGCTAATCGCTAACGAGATGATAGCGGCGAAACCGGTTGAAATGTGCTTACTTTGACACTATGACAAACTAGTGGGTCAACGACTTTCCTAACACAGTCAAACATCAAGCAAGTGCAACACAAGACGGCAAATAAGCTACTTACTAGTTTGGCAGACAGTAGTAACCGGGCGTCTTAAGGCAAACTTACACAACGCAGTAAGCTAATATGCCTACGGACCCTGGTATGGCAATAGCACAGAGGCCATTCTCCATATTGAACGTCATTGCAGTGCCCCAATTTTTTAAAGCTGTTTTTTTTTAGGTTAGAGTGCCAATCCTTACCCTTACCCTAAAGTACAATTGCTAAATACAGTTACTTTAAGGCAAAAGAGTTCCTCACGTTCAGAGGCTGTTCAAAGGTTGCTCATGTTGAGCTTCTACAGTATTCTGGCACACACATTCCAATGGTATGTTTGGTGCATTTCATAATAGCCAAGTCAATAAACATGATGCTGACGGTGAGGTGCAAAAAATTATCTATTAATGCCGCGGTTATGGGGGGCAAGGGCAGAAGATTTGTGGTCCATTCTCTGTCCATCATTACTCTTCGTATCGTAGAGAATGACTTCCGGTTAGTGATGTGTCGTTCGTGAACGATTCGTTCATTTTCTCGTGGCCACGCATCGGGACTTGCATAGGCTCAGCCAAGGAAACAGAAATGATTTGTTGAATGCAGGTCACGTGGAAAATGATCCAAAGATCCGTATCCGAAGACCGAGTCGGAAAATGAACGAATCATTTCTGTTTCCTCTAGCTACCAGTACTGAGCCTATGCAGGTCACGTGAAAAATGATCCAAAGATCCGTATCCGGCAGATGAACGAATCATTGATCCAAAAGACTTGGTTGGCAGAAGAACGAAACATTGATCCGAAGACTCGGTTGGCAGAAGAACGAAACATTGACCCGAAGACACGGTCGGGATCCGTATCCGACAGATGAACGAATCGTTCACCTCCGGACCGTGTCTTCGGGTCAATGTTTCGTTCTTCTGCCAACCGAGTCTTCGGGTCAATGTTTCGTTCTTCTGCCAACCAAGTCTTTTGGATCAATGATTCGTTCATTTTTCACGTGACCTGCATAGGCTCAGCACTGGTAGCTAGAGAAAACAGAAATGATTCGTTCATTTTGACTGGGTCTTCGGATACGGATCTTAGGATCATTTTTCACGTGACCTGCATAGGCTCAGAAGAGGAAACAGAAAGGATTTGTTTACCTCGTTCACTTTTGCGTGGCTAGGTTTAATAAGACGTGAATGATATTCTTTCACAAGTAATAATTACAGGTTTCGTTATTTTAACTTTTTTGTACTTTACTTAGAGTTCAGCGTAATAGTTTGCCGTGATAATTGAATGCTAGTGTGATAATAAATGACCACTTCAAATCATCCAGACTGTCATGATACATTATTTTAATGCAGGAATTTCTCTAACCACCCCCAATTACGGTATATTAATACAACCACATTTAAGAAGAAACTGCAATAAAATATCCGTTAATTGTGAAGGGGAAAAAATGACAGTTGGATATCTAACATTAGCCTTGCTCTTGTGGGATATTTTCATATGAATAAGGGATAGTTTTACCAGATACCTGTTGAATGAGTGTAAAGATTAGCTTTGGGTTACATTTCAGATGAGGTAGAGATTTAAAATAAGAGGGCGTAGCTTGGAGTGACCTAAGGTAAAAATGGGTGTGGTATTATATACCATGGAAGTCTTTGATTTGGGTGGGGTCAGAATGGAGAGGTCAGGTTTAATTGGCTGGATTGGTCAACCAAGCAAAACATAGATGGGAGGTGCTAATTACAGGTTTAAAGATGTTGGCGCGAATGTAATGTGGCAGATCTATTTCCGGAATACATCTCTTTGCTGTGGCTTAATGTACTACAGTAAATCCGTTGGAACAACACGTCCTTTGTCTTGACTTTCTGATTGTGAAAATAGTTTAAGACTTAGTATTGGCCACCACACTCTTTTTAAATAGCAGATCATGTTCATAGTAGATTTGCGTATACCTACAGAGCAAATATTTTAGGTGGTCATAAGCAACTGAAGTTCACTTCAAAACGAATTGTGTGTGTTAAAAACTTGTATTTGATGGTAAGCAAAGAGCTTAGCTGATGTTGGCTAGCCAGCTCACAAATGTGAGTTACTTTGTAAAATTAGACAAATTTAGTTGGTAAGTCATGGCACAATCAGTTTTAAACAGTCCTTGATTCCTCGCGTTAGACACCCTGCTGAGATAGCATTTTACCCCGTTTCAAACGGACTGACTGTGGTGGACACTAGCTAGCTAACCAAGATACTTGTGCTAGTGTGGGTATCAAACTTACCAGAGACTTCTCTGACACTATTTTGCTAGTCTTTTTGTAATTGTTTGAATAGTCTGCTCATCCTGCCGAAAACGTAAGGGCTGACGAGACATACACGAATCTCATTAAACAAAGACATTAAGTAAATTAAAGTACCTTTTTTCCATTGACGAGAAGAGAACAACACAAAAACTTCTAATACAGACAGAATGTAGATTTCAAAATTACATTCATTAACAAGGCTAAACATTATATCAGCCTGTAATTTCACGAGAGCCTGGTTGTTATGCTTTCCTGCTCATAGCTTCTCTTCCATCGTGATTCGGTGTAGTCAGCCAGTGGCTGCTGAACTGATGAGACGGGCTATCTTACCCCTACATTATAACACCAGATCTTCACAGCCATTTGGACAGAAAGGAGGATCGTGTTGTTTTATTTCCGAGTGAAAGACATGTGAGAACAAGATAGGAGGGAGGAACAGCACAGACCAGTTACATATAAAGACACACCAGATAAATTTGGTTCCTCTGCCATGGATGAACTGCTGGCTATAAACTTAACTGAACTCTGTTCTTCTGTCATCATGTATATGTACTGGGGGGAAAAAACATGTCTACTGTTAATACTGTGTCATTATTTATTAATTTTCCTTTCAAGGACTGCCAGAAGTCGGTTAAACCTCTCTTTCTCCTCTCCTCCCTAGCTTCTCTCTCAAAACTCTGCATCAGTACATTTGGGATCATTACATATCTGGTCATACCTTGATTTAGTTTTTTGCCACTACTTCTCCAAATGAGACATTTTCAACCATCACAAGTGGGTTGGTACCCGGCTAGCTATCAATAACTAAGCCACCTGTGAGAAAGATGACAGTTGGATGTCTAACATTACCCTCGATTTATGTATTTTTTTAATGGAAGATGATGGCTATGTCTCAAACCGAGCACTTGTGCACTTCGAACCCTGACTTTCAGTGCTTCACACTGACAGAACCTGCAGAATTCAGGGCACTGAAAGTACCCGGATTGTGCACTGAAAACGGTCAAATGGACACTACTTGCCCTAAACAGGCGCCATCTTTGCTACGTAGAGGAAGAGGAGGAGCCCTTCAGCAGCTTTTCAGTTTGGAAAGTTGGCTGACTGACACCTCGCAAATCACTTCAACCATTATTGCTGGTTACAATAACTGTGTTATCTGATAGAACAATGTCGATTTCTCGGTAACTTAAAAAAAAAAATCTAAGCGAGAAAACGCCAAAAGATGTACATTTACATACAAAACACGGCCGTCAGTGGAGTTTGGTCCGCCATCTTTGTTTAAAATTTCCAGTTGGCATAGAGGAAGCTGGCGCTCAGATTTATGGGTAACATGCTAGCACATTTGTGTCAGTCACTGTTCCATTTGAGACAACACTAATCAGCGACATATCGCACTACAGATGTAAGTGCACTGTATTGCAGTGCCCTGTGTAGCAGAGTATTTCGTAAATTGTCCGGTTTGAGACATAGTCCATGTTTCCAGTAGATATGTGTAAAGCTACAGTGTACATTTTCTAGATGGTTTTAAACAATTAAAGTTCACTTCATTAGTGATGGACCGATATCGGTTTTTCAATATCCAATGCCGATTAATCGGTCTAACACTACACTTCAAAACGAATTGTGTAAGTCAAATGAGATGAGCAAAGAGCTTAGCTAATGTCGGCTAGCCAGTTAACAATTGCTAACTAATGTAAGCTACCTGGCCAAATCAGACAAATTTAGTTGGTGACAGTCGTGGCATTTTCTTATAGTAGTCACTTTTGAATGTTCCTTGATGCCTCACGTTAGACACCCTGCTGAGATAGCATTTTACCCCATTTCAAACAGACCCAACTAAGCTCACAACTAACTACATTGCATTGGACAACTGCAGTAGCAAGCCAGCTTCTAACTAACGATGTGCATTACAATTTCCACCTGTGTTTGATAAGCCACCAAGCAATCCTTAGTAGAACAGAACGTCTTATTTGTTAACATTAGCATAAGGGAGTAGGGTATCCTAACCAATCGAGTTAGCTAGCTTAGCTAATTTAATGAAACAGGCTAGATGTGGGTGCACATCCGGTGTCTTCAGGAATAGCTTTCTAACACATATATATGTGTCGAACAGTGACGCGCGGTGAGGTTCGTGGCTGGTGAGGCACCAACGACAGGGACTAGCACTCTCATGCTAGCAAGCTTGCACGTTATGCTACCCAACAGCAACCCAACAAAAACGTTTTATAATTCACCTGTGAGAAAATGTCTTCCGCAAATCCGGTCATGAGTGGTTTGTTGCCAGCCTGTCCACCGTTTGGTACCGTTAGATGCAGCGAGACCGCCCGGTAAACGTATTAAGGCTGGATCTGTGCTTGCATTATCCACCCGTCTTAGTCTCTGTATCCAGAGGTTCCGTTGGGTCGATTTAGAAACCTAATCCTTTACATTCCTTGGAACATCTGGTATTACAACCCCTAACACAACACGCTTTCGGCATGACGTTAATCGATTCGTAAATTAACTACTATGTTATGCTACTATACTAACAGCTGTTGACAGGATGACAGTTAGTCACCCGGAAGTACCTTGGCAACCATTGTTTACAAACATTCTGATTAGGCCTATATATAACATTGCAGAACTATGACAGTGTACAGGTTTTTCTACTGCAACAAATGAGGCTGCATAATTAACTGCATCTCTCATCACCTCACCAACTGCTTCAATTAAATCGTTCTGTATTCTGTTTGACACTCCAGAAAACACAGTGGATGTCTCCTAATCTATCATCTTTCTCAGCAAAAGTATGTAATAGTTCAACATAGTTCCCACGATTAGAAGAACTTGAACTCTCATCGTTACCACGAAATGCCAGTTCCTGTTTGGCTAGGAAGCAGGTTGCATTAATGAGGTCTTTTAAAATATCTGTTTTCTTTTACTTTAGCATTGTGGATGCTAACATTTAATCTCCGCTGTTCGTCCAAAGTCAAATCTATTCTTGAGGTTCCAAAAGTTTTCAAAGCTATTTAGTTTTGAATGTGGGTGGTTGATCTTTCATGTTTGACTAGGCTTCTTGGCAGATTTTTCAAGTCACACACAGTGTTGCCAACTTGGCGATTTTGTCACTATATCTGGCGACTTGCCAGACCCCCTTGGCGACTTAATTAGTAAAAAGCGACTTTTGTCACTTGGTGGATTATTGTGTTGACAAAGCACTGAAAAAGCATCTCACATATCCCGTTCTGCAGTTCACATTACAACCGATCTCAAGATAGCTGAGTAAAGCGAGGGCTGTCGTTGTCTCCTCTCCACTCACACAGCGCCTGCGCGGCCAGTCTGACTAGATAGCAGCAAAATATTAGAACTTTGTATTCACGCATAAATTTGACCTCTCTCAAAATTACATATTGTGCGCGTGCCCAGCTTACTTGCATATTATGCAAATTAGTTGATCACTTTTGGGAGAGATAACAGCTACTTTCCTTACAGAGGAGTTGGCAACTCTGGTCACACAATCCTGATTTAGTCCAGACATTGTCTCACGTTGAGAAGAGAAGACAGGGAAAGCAGAAAAGGCGGTTTCTTGTAGCACAGCCAGAGCCAGTTTTTTCGGGAGTACCACTCCATTTGAAAAGAGCGAGTTATCTTCTGTCCCGTCGGTTGAAGCATACCTTTTAGCTCCGGCATTGGTCTCCCATCATTGATCACTTCACGTTTGGACTGAAAGTAGCAATAGAATCTTCCATTTTCGCCGTCAAGGACAAGTAGAAGTGTAGAAGAAGAGCAACGACAGAACCAGCATAAACCCGACCGGTGGACTCTCGCACGCCCCTTCATTGAGGCAGAGGTGCGGTGTGCCTCCCCTCCGTGCTTTTTCACTGCGGTTTTATCTCACATCAACAAGACTAAATAGGTTCTACGCATGCGCTAAACCCAGTTTGTGAGGGATTGCCAGTGTTTCCCCTACCGTTATATTAGGGGGGCGCCCCGCCCCCCCAACGGCACCCCCCGCCCCCCCTGGAAGGTCAAGTTAATTTTGTTCAATTTTATTTTCTATAAAGCGCTAGATCACAACGGAAGTAATTTAAGGTTACCTTTCCTATAGAACAGGTCTATAGCTTGTTCTTTTATAAAGCAAAATAAATAGCCTTATGTTATTTATCTTATTTACACGACGGCATGTAATTTCTGTCTCTACATGGTCGCGCGTTTACAATTCTCTGCCCTCTGTATCGCGCATGGCAGTTCCGCCGCGATGCGCACAAACACACACACACACACACACACACACACACAGAGACACGTGCGCGCACACACAGGTGAGCACGCTCCCACCAGCGGACAGAATTGGGCTTAAGAATCAGTGCACAGCTACAGACACTTTTAAGCTTTAAAAAAACGAATATCCAGGCGTTTATGAATCCGGCAGAGATCTTTTCCTAGGTAGGGTCGACAATGAGGCCCAATGAGAATGGCTACAACAGACGTGGAAACAGAACGTACGTACAGAATGTCCGCACCGAAAATTCAGAAATAGATCTGGCTTCCATTTTTTATCATTTTCCGCGAGTTGTGGGTGGCCCTTTTTACATAGAGTCTGGTAATAAATCTATGAAATGTAACGAAAATTATTTATTTTGCTGTGAATAATGAAGGAAGCAATAAAACCGATTATTTGCCAAACCCTCAAGAGCTGTTGCCATGGAGATTTAACGTTACTTTCTGTTTGAAGACAAGGTAGCAGCTAGTGTTGAAGAATGGATGACTTGAAATTGGACGACTTTAAATTAATATATGAAATTGAACATCAACACCTATACGGATAAAATAAATAAACAAGGATAGCAAAACAGATTGATAAGCAATGAGAACGGCAGAAACACAGGCAGGACGTCAGATGACGAGACAGATCATAGTGTCACAGGCTGTTTTTTTTTTTTTCCGTCATATGAAGGCTGAGACATTCATAACATTTTATTCAGTCGTACTGGTCCTTTTGTAATGCCAACATGTGCACTTCGTTGTGGATAAGTAAAGCCTATTTTGCAACATTTTTGTAGTCCTGGTAATCTTTTGTTTGGCATATTGGTGAGGTTATTAAGAGGACCATTTCTCAATCGTTTTGTTCTTGATGAATTAATGTTTGTTTATTAATCAATTATTTTCAACAAATAACTCAATTATAATTACAAAGAGGACAATTCATAACTTTTTATCGCTACTTTCACTTGTTTCGCCAATTTCATTGCAACAAAAACCTAAAAATAAAAACTTTCTTCGCAACTTTTTGGAAAAGCTCCTGCGAAATCAGGAATTTTAGGCCGCAAATATCTTAAAAAATTTTCTTCCAGAAGGCCAGAAAGATACACCACTGCAGCGACAAAAGCTGCACACTTTGTGGATAATTGTCATAAAAAGACATGTTCCGATGTTTAGTTGTTATATTGACTGCTGTCATTAAAAGAAACACATGAACACCATGATTCCTTTAAGCGTTTGTGTCGGTGGCCACGCCGCGCACCGCGCCGTGCCGCCGCCCCCCCCCCCCCCCCCCCCCCAAAGCTGTAAACCTAGGGGAAACACTGGATTGCGCAATCTGAGGTGAGGCACAGCTCGTCGTTGCCTAAGGCAGCATTCAGATGAATGCGTTGGAATGCGTTGATCCGTTAAAGGCAACGGATCCCCATTCACTTTGAATGGGGTGTCGTCATCCTTTGCCGAACTGAATTGTGGCTCCGTTCAGTTCGGCAAAGGATGACGTCACCCCATTCAAAGTGAATGGGGATCCGTCAACCCTGATGGATCAACGCATTCCAACGCGTACGTGTGAAAGGTGTCTCACCGTCTCGCTGTCTCCTGTCTGTTTGAACAGGACATGCGCAAATTCAGCAAATCTAAATGATTGGAATCATGCAGAAATTACATTTATAGCACATAGATACATCAGTAGAGAAATGTTAATATTTATTTTATAATTATTTGTTTTTTACTTTTCACGATGACAGGCTCTGCCTCTCCTGACCGCACGTCCCTGGTGTCGAATCAAATCTCTGAATTTTATTTTATACAGCCTATCAGTTAATTATTAATCAGAGTTCCAAACTGATAGGTCAGTATATTTTACTGATCTAACGACTTGACATGGAGTCTAAAACCAAAACAAATCACTGAATAAATGCCACAGGACATCAGCTCAGGTGTTGCTATTGTGAGCCAACAAGTACCGCAACCTGACATACTGTACCCCAACCTCCAGCAGCTCAGTTTCAATGGTGTATGTCAGATCATGACTGGAGGAAGGCCACCAGTTGGTCAAAGGCCTGCTGAAACGCACCAGCATTCTGTAGGAAAGAGAAAGGGGGGAGAAGAGAGCCTGGCATACATTTCTGATGTGTCTTCAGTGCCCAATTTGAATGAGTTTAGTCTTGAGTTTCAAAGTAACATCTGACCCTACAAATGCTAAGTGTCTTTTGAGAGCAGTCATGTTTGCGCAAGATAATCTTCTCTGCCATGGTGATGAAATTGGCATAATGTTACTCAGTGATCAGCTAGTAAGCTGTTTCTCACCATTCTGTTTAATTTCTGGATTTTTTAAGTTTAACTTAACTAAGGTTTAACTTAATGTAACCTAACTTAACTTTTAGTTATAATAATAATAGTGGTAATAATGTTTGTTATTTGGTCTGTTGTCCTTTTGAACCCCGCCATCTCCAACTCTCCCTGTATTTCCTCATATATTTTAGATTTCCTTACTGGCCTTTCAAAGTTTGTCTTTCATTTCTGTGGATGACCAAATCGCTTTCAAGGTATTTATTTAATCCGTGGTCCACTGCTGGATGGATTTTTCATTTATATTTTCACACATCATCTTGGTTGATGGCTGGAAAAAATGGGCGGCGGAAAATTCTGTTGCTTGAGGGATAGCTCCGCCCATAAACTCTGTAACTTAAGTGGAGGAAGGCAAACTTACAGAGGCAGCGTGTAGAAATCACACCTCAGGCTCGACACCTGACCCCCACACCGCTCGCACCTGTACTCAACTTCAGATTCCTGTGGGCACAAACACATGTGACAAACCAGTTTGTGTGTGTATTGAGATTGTTAGGAAAGTACGCTAATGTAGAGTTCCAGGCTGTTTTGGACTGTGTCCTGCACAACCATTCAACTCCACAGCTGCTCAACAAACTAAAACACACATGAGGGCTACAGATCAATGCTTCACACACAGGAATAATGTCTGTAGATCTGCCCTTATATCAGCCTGACTGACCTCCTGCAAGATCTTATGTGCTGGAGATGGAAGAGTGCAGAGTGTCCACTGGGCACTGATAGGACACATCCCCCATCTGGAGGGTGTGCCCAATGTCCTTGAGGCCCAGAAGACACTCCAAGAGGAACTGAAGGGCGTCCTGCACACATACACACACATATATGACAAATATATAGATGTATACAGCCTTAAAACATGTCAGCATGAACAGAAATGCACATGCACCGACATATTTTACATACGTTGAGCCATGCAGTGGTATGGCTTACAATGTCACCAAAAGCAGCTTACATGGTTAAGTTTATAGTATCTGATTTCATGTGTGTTTTCTCACGTTCTGTGAGTTCCCCTCAAATTCTTGGTTGCGCAGGGCGATGCAGTCCTTCATCTCCATCAGCAGCGCTGCCTTCAGCTCCCTGTCTGTGGATGTCCTCAGACCCAAGATAGATAGATAGATAGATAGATGGATACTTTATTAATCCCGAAGGAAATTTAGGTCATCCAGTAGCTTATACACTTAACTTAACTCACAAACATACATACACAAATCACAGTAGAAAAACAATACACATAGGGAGAACATGTTCACAGGGAGTGGGGTGTATACAGATATTATTACAGTGTGCAAAAATTGGTTGTGTCAGTGTTGATGTTCACGAGGAAAGTAGTGCAAAGAGTGCAGAGAGCTAGTGTTCATGTGCTTGTATGGATAGTGCAAGGATTGAGTACTTGTGCTTGTGTGTGTGAGGATAGTGCAAAGTGATATAAATAGTACAGTCTGTGCAATGGGCTAGTATAGCCAGTAAAAGAGTAAAAAGATGGACAGTGGGATGGAAAAATTAAGGGCTGAGAAGAGGAGGGGAGACTGAGGTAGACTCATGCAGAGAAGTCCATCTCCCTCTCCCTCCCCCTCCCCTTCTGCGTGGCGTTGTAGAGTTGTATTTCCCTGGGGACAAAGGACTTTCAGCCTGTCCGATGAGCATGACAGTGACAGGAGTCTGCCACTGAAAACCCACAAGAGACCCACAAAGGGGGGGGAGGGGGTATTTTTGTGTGCAAGAGTGTGTGTGTACTTACCTGAGGAGCAGTGCAGAAGGCTCCTGCTTCCATCCAGGAGCAGCTGGATGCAGAGGGGCTTCAGAGCGAACAGACACTGCAGGGTGGCGATGATGTAGCAGGTCTTAGGCAGCCTGAGAGGAAAATAACCCAGAAAGTCAAACACAAACTGCCAAGAGCTAATCAAGCAAGCATCATGCATGCACATAAACGCTGCCAACAGTGAATACACATGAAATGTAACCTCTGCTGGTCTTCGATATGTGTATACAAATCAAACACGCATGTCAACACACACATCGAGACTCCTCGAGGTAAGTGAGAGAGTGGTGACTTACCCCCTGCACTTCAGCTGTTGGGCCGGGAGAACATGTAGCCTACTCTCTGGGGCCTCCGGGGCAATGAGGAGGGCCACAGAGCCTGGAAGAGTGAACAAGAGTGGCTATGGATAAAGACAGTGAAGAGGGAAAAGTTTGACAGAAGGAGAGAAAATGGACTAAAGTAGAGTGTGAGGGAGGATAGAGGACTGCAAAGTCAAAGAAGGATGACAAAAAAGTTGAAAAAAAGAGTAGGAATTGATGGACAGAGTAGCTATATAAATAGTTATTTCAGATGGGTTGAACACTTTTGCAAGTCAATATATCTGTATGAAATGACTTCATACATTAAATCATTCATCTACTTATTATATGTACTTAACTTGGTACAGTAAAGGCATACCCACCGTAAACAACCTTTCCGGAGATGTAACAAAGTTCCCCTGCACATTTAGGCTCACAACGAGCGGTAAGAGCTCCACAAAGGCGTCTATGGAACTCTGCCAGGTATCCAGCGGCACTTTTATTTCCTGGCCGGGTGCCAGAAGGAGGAAAAAGTGGTTCTCGTCCTCTTTAACGCCCTCAATAAAGCATTCCACCATAGAACATGAGGGTAAGCATGGCTGCAGAAAGGCACCACAACAACAGTGATAATTATAAGATTACAATAGATAGATGGATACTTTATTTATCCTGAGGGAAATTTAAGAGAGAAAGCAGAGGTAATCTATATAAATGCCCTGCCTACCTCAGTTTAGAATGTATCAATCACAATGCACGTTACGCATGTTTAATAGATCAGATTTGCTCATATAATTCATACACATCAAATAATTAAAGTAGCCTAACCCAGTCTATTGATAATGTAAATGTAATGTTGAACCTGTTTTGCTGTCTGAAATGAAGGCTCTAGGCCTCAGCTAAGATATAGCGACAGGTAGGCCCAGCCAAAGAATTATAAACGGCCCAATTATGCTTTTCTAATTTTTACACTTTCTTTTAGCATTTATGTCATGTTCAAATCCACTTTTGCTACTTTGCTAGTCAGTAGACAGCAGAATGTCAACCAGAAGTAATATTTGTCAACTTACAGTTATTTCCGTGTACGAACTGGAATTAAATTTAAAGCCAAAATCAGGTGTGTTTGCTCCTCTTAGATGGGTGGCCTCCACCCACTGCCAATGGTGTCAGGGCGAGCTCGCGCCACAGAACCACCGCTTGGGTGTCGCCTCCACTGTTCAGTGTTATATCGGTCAGAGGAACTGACCCATTCCTTGTGGAGAGCTGGCGAGGCATCGCAAGCTGCAAAAAGGAGACTTAAGAGTTATTAAACCCTGTAGCAAGGCTTCATACTAATGGTGGGTTTACTTTATTTAGCACTAATAATCGGCTTCAGCCTATTAGGCATATTGTTATATTGCACTGGGTGATTCTAGCTTCACTCAAAAACATTTTAATATTTTAACAAAAACAGCAAACAGACTCCTCCTCCCAGTATGTATAACTTAAGCAATAAGGTACGAGAGGCAGTACTGTATCGTCAATAATGTACTGTTCAAGGGTGTTGTTAGGCCCGGAGCGGAGGGCCGGCAAACCCTTGAACAGTACATTATTGATGATACAGTACTGCCTCGAGTACCTTATTGCTTTTATAATAAGGTTGCCAGCGACATTATAAATAGTAAGTAAAATGATATTATAAATAGTAAGCTGCCTTTCAGCACAAAAGAGTTGTAGCCACCAAATGTTGTGTATCGCATTTCAGTAGCCTAGAGAAAATAGTCCCCCCTATGTGTGGCTGTTGCTATTTAACAGACAAACAGCATTGGGAACATCACGTCTGTTAGCCGAGCACCAAATCAGCAAGTGCATCTGTAATCCCTATTTCTTTAAGACCCATGTTATCTTGTTATACTACCTTCCTTGTCTACTTCTTCAATTTTCTCTCTATCACACATACACACATATTGATATTTGTTTTGTACAATAGAAGCATTTAAATGGTGCCTCACCATTATGACGTTGCTGGTGAATTTTAAGTTGACTAGAATAGGTAAAACACTTTCCACATTCGGAGCAGGGATATGGCTTCTCTCCAGTATGTATTCTCTGGTGAGTTTGAAGATGGCCAGATCTAGTGAATGTCTTCCCACACTCAGAGCATTGATAAGGCCTTTCTCCAGTGTGTTTTCTGAGGTGGGTCGTGAGATGGCCACTATGAGAAAAGCTTTTCCCACAGTGTGAACATTTATATGGCTTCTCTCCAGTATGGAATCGCTGGTGCCTTTTAAGTTCGCTAGACTGGAAAAAACACTTTCCACATTCGGAGCAGGGATACGGCTTCTCTCCAGTGTGGTGTCGTCGCTGGTGGATTTTAAGTTTGCTAGACTGGGAAAAACACTTTCCACATTCGGAGCAGGGATATGGCTTCTCTCCAGTGTGGTGTCAAGTTTGTTGATGATTAGCTAGGAGATCGACATTGAATGAGATGGTGCGAGATCATTCACATTGCTCACTTTTTATAAAAGTTGCCATTAAAATAACAAAAATGACAATGGGACAGTTTCAACTTTGTTAACATTTGTTTATATTGATTTGGATATCGCCACTAATTGTGCATCTGTGGAAAACGTTTCTCATGTCCCCTTCGTCTCTAATGACATCGCTTCCGACCACTCTTGCTCTCTTTGCCGGTGGCTCGTGTTGGAAGTGCCTTCTCCAGCGAGTATATTACTCCAGCGCTGTCTTTCATTGCGATTGGGTGCCCAGTAGCTTTGAAGGGAGCTTTCGGATTTATGTCCACTTACTGACATGATTTCTCTTGCTTCCAACCCAGCATTCGAGAGAAATTGCACCAAGGTGCTGCGCAGGCAGTGATTGGTGTATATTTTTGTGCCTGCTGCCTTGCATATCCTGGGCAACATTGTTGCGAGATAATTTACACCCATTGGCTCCATTCTGTACCTACGACAGAGAAAAACAAGTATCATTATTATTTATGCGTGTTAGGGTTGGATGGCTAAAGCGCGTAAAGATTAGCCTACTTAAGCCAAGACCTACCAAGTGTCAACTGAAGCGGCAGCGCTCTTCTTTGGGTGCAGGTAAAATGTAGGTGCGTTGGGGGGTAGGAGTGACGGAGGCGACAGGACAACGGGGGTTTCCTGGACGAGCATACATGTAGCCACGCCGACTGTCCTTCTTGCGCTCTTGATGATCTTTATGATGTTTTTATCTCCTCGTTGAATGTCATGCTGGCATACTTCTGTCCATTCTCATCAACAAAAACAGCGAACGACCCTGTGGTTAACTGGCGGTTCCCCTCCTTCCCTCGCCGTCCAAAGTGCAGTTGTATATCGAACCAGACTTTTCTTACTAGACCCTCTGGTGTGGTCGGTCGGATCCAGTGAGGCCTTTATCGTGGCTAGATCGCAGGCTGGTATGGATCCATGATGTTTAGTTTTGTTGTGTCCCTGTCGTCTCCGGGTTTTTACAACGCCCACAAAAACATTGTTTGCGGACGTGAATGATGAAGGACAGCGCAGACACCAGCACCGACTTAATGGTGGATCATTAATGAATCTGTTCAGTGCCGAACGCAGGCAGACGTAACTGCTGATCCCGTAGTGGTCACCCTTTCCATTGCGCACAGCGCCATACAAATCCCGCAGTATTTCATTGAGATCTTGTCTGGTTATGGTTTTCAGGTCTACCGTTTTCCCCATCTCTTCGCACCAGCTGGTAAAGCAGTTAACTGCCCACTTCGTTTGGCTGACAGTGTTTTTTTTCCGTTGCGCAACATTTCATAGGCCTCAATTTTTTTTAATCTATGGTAGCATGACGTCCATCTGAATTATCCTCTTTGGCTAACCACTCATCAAAAGTCATTCCTCCCAAAATATCACAATTTACACGAAACGGGTTTGGTTGCGCAAAATGTACCGTTATTTTGAGTGCACACTGAAATGGAACGCTCAGGTAAATTTAAACAGGTGTACAGTATGGCTCAATACAGTACACCCCGTGACTCCCTCTCAACCAATCAGAATGCTTGATTTAATTTACCCGTATTATAAAATGCAATAACAATGCAAGTTATTAGCCTTGGGTGCTGAAGCAACCTGAGGACCACCTGCAGTTAGTCTCCTCTCACTGATGTTATTTGGCCTTCCAAAGTTACAAACTCTGCCACAGCAGAGGCTTCATTCAATTTAACCCTCTGGCTTGGGGGGCAGAAGAGGGCTCGCCCCTGAGCTGCCGTGTCAGGTCCCACAGGAAGGTTGTAAGACCTATAAGTTTCTGTGGATTGATTTATGTACGCTTTTTGCTTCTTGAGAACAACGTTTTTAAATGTATACGTCCGCTCAAGATCAATTTTTTTCTGCCATGACCTCTGTGAGGTTGGCGGCGAAGACCTCCTCTCCATTTGATAGTGCACAGACACCGCTGTGACTGTGTCACCAAAGTGAAATGCCGTGGCTATCGCTTTATTTGCTTTCGCCATGCATTTCAGGGTATGGTGAGTATCTAGTTGTCTTCTTTTCCATCTATAAAAAATAAGCATACAAAAAATACATTGGTAAATCATAATCCCTACAATACAATTCAGGGTCAGACAGTTGCCATAGGACAGACTGATAGCCTCAGACTAGAAGAAGGAGAAAGGGGGTCAGAGGTGATCAAGGGATTAGCCTATGGCTGAACAAGGTAGAAAGCAGTTATGAAACATCAGACACAACATTTCATTTTGTTAAGGCCCCATTTAAAAGGTACAGTGCGATAGCCTGGAAAATGGACTTCCAATCCAGTGAAGTGATAAATAAATACATAATGGGAGACCAATGCCAGAGCTAAAGGGTTTGCTTCAAACGACAGGACAGAAGATAACTTTAGCAGCTAAACTCCGGACCAAACTCGGCTGACGGCCATGTCTTTTAAGTAAATGTAAATTTTTCGGCGTTTTCACGCTTAGATTTTTTTTAAAGTTACCGAGAAAAAGACACTGTATTATCCGATAACACAGTTATTGTAACCAGCAAAAATGGTTGATGTGATTTGCGAGGCGTCTGTCAGCCAACTGTCTGACATTAGCACGTTAGCCTACGTTAGATAGTATAACGTTCTTGCGGCGTACCAACGTCACACGTTACCGTAAATGCCATCTTAAAAAGGCCGCTCGAAACCAACGCTTTCACCCGAAAGACATGTCTTGTAATACACCTGTCTATTACGGCATCGAGGCAGCTACCTTCAATTTCGAACAGACCCGAAATAAAAAGCGTGCCTGTCATGGTGAAAAAAAAATATTCATGACAGCTTGTGTTCGCAGATTACTTGGAGATTGCAGATTTACACGAATCACACAAATTACCTATTTTGGATCAAAAACGGCGAATTTCGCCGAAAGGTGACGAGTTTGCACCCCTGTAATCATGCTAAGTGCATTTCTGTGACAAATTGGGCGAAGAAAATGTAATTGGAGTGTAGAGCAAAACGATTGTCAACGAGTCTGTTTCATCCAAAGTGTTCATTCCGGTGGGGAACCGCAGAGGGAAAGCTATTGCCTCTAGTTTGGGAAGTCACTGGTTTGTTTCCCTGAGCTGGGAATTTACCCTCACCAAATGTTATCATTTCCTGTGCAATGTCAGATGGCTGTAAGCATGAATTTACAGAAGGCTGTAAGCATGAATTCATTGTTTGGCTGATTGCATGCACTGTTCATCCCTGAATGTCCTCCTGTGTCTGTCGCGTCACACTCATCCCATGTATCAGCCTCCATTAGATCAGTTGCATCTGCAATAGCTGCACGAATGTCATCATGTATGTGACTCATCTGCCAAGCTATTCATTGCATCCTCAAAAGCTGGTTTATCATCCCTTATAGTTATGTCCTTATACTCTGAATGTGTCTCTTTCAGTTTTGATAAGGCACTGTTACGAATCCAAGCCGGCAAGTTCAACAATGTTGGATCACATAACATAAAGCAGTCACAGGATTCGGTTTTGCAAGAAAAATGTAGAATTTTACTGTATCAAAAGATAATGCCAAAATCCAGAACAAGGTGGTTAGAAAAGACAGAAAGGGAAAAGGAAAACCTCACGCTTCCTTGCTTGATTTTACGAACTTGCCTGGCTCCTGTGCCCGACTGTTACGGCCAGCCTCGCTGACTGCAACATTAAAGACAAAAGTCAAAGGGGCTCGTGTCAAGGGGGTTTATTTATAAACAAAAGACTGGTTGCACAATCAACAACAGTAGGGATTCGTCTTGACGTAAGGAACAGGACGTGAGGTCACTCGGTACTGGCAAGATAATGCCCTCATCCACGGCAGGACACGCTTTATAAAGGCAACGGCTCCACCCCCGAACCTAGGTCGCACCTGAAACCTATTAATCAAAACAGAAAAGAACAGGCACAAACTAAACAGAACTACGCCACCCGGAGGCTAAAGAGGACTGTAACACCTCCACCCCAAAATGGTGACTATAGTCTCTATAACTCATATATGATTACATATCGCCAAGCACAACATCCACAACCACGGATGCGTGCAGCACTATTTAAAAACATAAAACTGTACAGCATACACAAAAAACAAAACAAAAGCCATGACATACTGTTCTTTTCAAACCGTAGACATGAAGAACAGAGACTACGGTACCCGTTAGAGGATGGATACCCGACCCGAGCCCGACGGGTCGGGCCGGGTTCGGACAAATATTTAGAAATTATAATCGGGCTCGGGTCGGGCTCGGACACATCAGCGCGATAATGCATTGAACATTCCATATTTTAAAATATCTTAATAAATAGTGAAGTCAACGTGTCTGCTTCACATTATGCAGAAGTTCGTTTTTGAGAATAAAATAAATCACATTTAGGATAACAGCCTTCTTCCCGTGGCGGGAATTTGCTTAGGTCCTAGCTGTGACAACGCAATTACAGGTGGCAAAATGGCATCACGGAGGAAGTTAAAGAGAAACTGTCATCTGGTGAGTTTAAAACGATACTAAACGAAGGGAAATCTCAGTAGTCGATGCAAATTCTAATTAGGCTTTTGGATATGTCCAATGTAAGAAGTGTGAAGTTTTAATGAAATATGATTGATGCAATACTCTGTCTCCACAACAACATGGATTAAACCTCGATGGTTGGACTATGTGTAGATAGTTTTTCAAGAAAAAAAAAAGATCTTCAATGGTAAGACTTGTCTGTTGTGCCTCCTTTGGTTTAGCATACAACGTGAGTTTTATTAAGGCATAGCGTGTGTAATGTGTGGGCTATTTCATTCTGTTTGTTAATCTTTTCTGCTGTCTGTCTCTGACCGTAGTTGGAGATTGCAGGGGAGACTAGTATTACATGTTTTTAACTTTCCTTTCCATCTGCTGCTGGTTAGTCAATAAATGCCCACTGTATTCTTTCTGAGGATTTATTCTTCACACACTGTTTAACACCGTTACAGCACATACGTTTTTTTGCTCCTGTTGCTAAATCCAAACTATTCATAACGGTGCAAACCCATGACAGCGACGCGATATGCTTCCATCGCTTTGAGTGAGCGTGTGGAAATATCATTTTCAAACCGTCAGAGACGACACCAAACAATCTGATTGGCCGCTGCTGGGAAAAATCGCTCCTCATTTGCATAGGATTCAACTTTTTTCGCATCAGCCGTTGGTTAGCAATTGTCACGCGGCAGGGAAGCTCAGGACGGTCGTGATTGCTACATACAACGGCCTTCTCGAATGCTCCCAAATGTACCTCAAAGTGTTGGACTGCAAGTTGCTGATTGTTAAACTTGTTTGAGAAGTAGAAAATGGGGTGTAGGACCTCATCAGCACCTAACTGTAAAAGGACAGCCAGAAAGAAAAGCTTCGGGAACTCAGGCGTAGCCAACGCAGGACAGAAACCAAAAGAGCCAGAGTAGTGTTACACTCCACCAAGCTGAGGAGTGGAGATAAAGTGTGCTTTTTAAAAGAATGACACAGGACAACGTGTTGTTCTTTTCAGGTCGGTAGCTGTAATGATGTTAACAAGTAGCTACCTCCTCTTTTAGCTAGCAGCACACTCTCCACTCAGGTTGCTCCCTCTAGTGGTCACACAAGGTAATACATTTGTTATAATGAACTCATGTTCAATTACCACAGTAGCAGCACACAATATTGTTATTAAATAATAATAATAATAATAATAATATACATTTTTATATAGCACTTTTCTAAATACTCAAAGACGCTTTACATTACATGTGCGAAGACAAACAAAACAATACAACAGCACAAATATAGAAGACCACCAATGACAAGATCAAATGACTGGCCAACCACCGCAGGTCTTTTCTTCAGCATCCGTTTCTCACGGACTCCCTGTCTCTCAACGTGCGCGTCAGGCCTTATAAGACGAGCACTGGTCTTCTCAAGAGTAACAAAGGAGGAATTAGATAACTCACTAAAAGAACGAGAGTCAGGCTCACGAGAGACTGAGCGCTCTTTACCCTCCGAGAAGTTTCCCTACTGCTGCGCACACCCATGAACCACAGGCTCAACAGGTTCAGCAACCTGCGCCAACACTTCCGAATTAGCCCTAGTCCAAACGTTAACACCGATATCGTTTTGAAGAATAAAGGTGACTCCCGGAACTGGCAGAGATCTATGAACGCCAACAGCTACACTGCCGATAAGCACGTTAGATTTTAACTCAATCTGTTGGAGTGGCACAATGATCGAGCCCATCTCAAAGCCACGCACAAGAACACTGGTGCCAATCTTTGATTCACCCGAAAGAGGCAGAACCCCATGCAAAAGTAGCGACAGTGAGGCTCCAGTATCGCGGAGAATGCGCACTGGTATAAGATGTTGTCCACCAGGCAGCGACACAAAACGATCACTCAAGAAGGGTTCGTAACCAGACCTCAAGTCACAAGTGGATTCTTCCATTGACAATGCTGGATGAGGAGTAACGTTAATCAGAGTGACCACTTTCGCAGCCTGTTTCCTCTCTAACACAGGACACTCTGCCACCAAGTGCCCGTGCTCCTTGCAATAGAAACAGGCCTGCTCTGGGCTACCTGAAGAACGCAATACTCTCTCTCTGTGGAATTGGGGACGATCAGGCCTGTGCTGGTCTCGGGAGTAGACCTGATGAGTCAAAACAAATTTGTCTGCCAAGACAGCAGCTTCGTGCAGAGTATCAACCTGACGCTCATTGAGGTAGGTGGTAACCGCGCCAGGGAGGCAGTTTTTAAATTCCTCCAGCAGGATTAACTCCCGTAGCTTGGCCTGGCTATCCACCTCCTTGGCGGAACACCAACGGTCGAATAGCGTTTCTTTCTCCCGTGCAAACTTGATATACGTTTAACGGTCAGTCTTACTACTCTGCCTAAAGCGCTGCCTATAGGCCTCCGGCACGAGTTGGTAACCGCGCAAAATAGACGCTTTAACCATGTCATAGCTCGAACTCTGCTCTATGGAGAGTGCTGAATAGATCTCCTGAGCCCGGCCAGTGAGAACTGATTGTATCAATAGTGGCCAGACTTCCCTGGGCTCTGGATTTGAGCTCAATGTAATTTTTCAGTGTGAGGAGCTCATTCTCAATAGCACAGTTATCCAGGTTGAAAAGTGATGCCACTTTAGACGTTATACAATCCACATCTATATTTTCCCAATAATGTAAAACAAAGACAACTGACAACAGGCTCAATGGATGCAAAGTCAGCAAAGCGCCTGTCAAATTCTGACAAGATGCTCTGCACTTGATCATTGTAACGTGCACTCTCAAGCTCCGCACAGTCTTTGCCCTGACGCTTAAGTTCTGTGTCCATGTGTGGAAAGTTCCGCAGATCACACTGTTGCAGCCGGCTTGATAGCAGGTGTAACTTGCTTTTAAACGTGTTCACGGAGCTGATCATGTTCATGATGTGTTTCTCCTTACCCTGCAGCTCTAGATTCAAGTTATTGAGCTTGTCAGTCAGATCGGTAAGAAAGGCTAAATCCAAGAGCCACTGACTGTCTTCTAGCTGTGCATATTCAGCATGGTTTGAACGTTTCAGAAATTATTTAATTTCGGGCAACAATTCAGAAAACTGTTCCAGAAATGTACCTCTGCTGAGCCACCTAACGTCTGTGTGCACCAGCAGATCTGTGTGTTCCGCACCTGTATCCTCCAGCTGCGCACGGAATAATCGTCTCTGCAGACTCCTGGCCCGAACAGAACACGCAATCTTGTTAGCCACATCCATCACGTCTGTTCAAAATCCTCTGCCATTCCCTTGCATCGCCGTGTAACAGAATTCCTTGATAACTGCAAATCCTTTCGATTTTTTTAATCGGCAAAGAGCACATCTGCGGCTTCCATGAACGCTTCTTTCACAATCTCACCATCCTTGAAAGATTTCTTTCCTTTTGCAAGAACACGACTGACACGATAAGATGCTATGGTTGCAGCCTTACTTTTGGTGTTGGGCCAGGTAAAAACTATTGTAGGCTACAAATCTACACACCGCTTCACGCGATCGGCAATTCATTGTGCCTATTTAAGATGTTTTAAGTTGGAAGTTTTATTGTATTTTACACAACAGTAGGAGTAGGCTACACACAACACATGAGTGACACAACATTTCTCGCGATCGACTGCAACTCAGCCCGCGATCGACTGGTACACTGTAAAACATTTCAAGTTGGTTTAACTTGCAAATGAAGGTTCACCTGCTGCCTTAAAAATGCAAGTTAACTCAACTTGAGGTTTACCTTTGTTTCAACTCAGAAATTGAAGTTCAAAAAGTTGATTGTACTACAATGTTCTAGTTGTCTCAACATTGTTTTTTAAGTTGTCAAAGTTGATTTAACTTTTAATCACTTGCCATCTTAACTTGATACTGTGAGTTAAAACAAAACAATATTAAAACATTATCAATACAAGAACTTTCCTTAGCTAGTTGAACCAACACCTATTTCTGCATTATTGTAACTCACAGTTTCGAGTTAAAATAAATGAACTACGTTTATACGACTTCCCATTTTAAGTTAAGAGGATATATATTCCAAATTAGTTTCAACTAAAGTTAGTGCCTCAAAAAGGTTTTGCACATTATTTTTTGGGTGACCAAATGTTTATTGCAAATTGTATGAACAAAATACAAGCTTACATACATAACACAAGCTAAAATAAAAGTATAGCAAAAGAAAAACAAAGAAAACCCCTACCCGCCCACTCATTTCAGCTGTTACTATTCAACACACCACTAAAAACCCACCACTAACAGAGCATTCACACGCTTCCGTTGGAATGCGTTGCGCCAACGGATGGCGGAGGAGGAGTCTGGCGCATGGGGTTCTGTTGATACCAGAGACGTTATAGTGAGATTGACAGGTCAACAAACCAATCACGCCACTAGCAAGCTGCTTACCTTGTAAGCAGTAGCATGCTAACATTAGGTAGGGTGCTCACACACCTCGCAAATCCTATCAGACGTATTTTTTTGTTACAATAAAGGGGTTTTTACATTGTACAGTGTCTATTTCTCTAACTTTTAAAAAATCTAAGCAAAAAAAAGTCAAACAAACAACTTTTGGGTACAAATACGACCATCTACGGAGTTTGGTCGCCATCTTTTTTTTTTTGAGCTTGCCGCTTTCTAGACGTGATCAACGCATTCCAACGGAAGCGTGTGAATGCTCTGTAACAGACCTTTCACACGAACGCGTTGGAACGCGTTGATCTGTCAGGGTTGACGGATCTCCATTCACTTTGAATGAGGTGACGTCATCCTTTGCCGAACTGAATTGTGGCTCCGTTGGGTTCCCGTGCGTTTCAATGCTTGCTTGTGGGAAGAGTTGAAGAATGTTCAACTTCTCGAGAGGCAATGCATGCGTCAGCCAATCAAATTGCCTTTCATGCATAACTGACAGCACAGGCGTTAGCCAATCAGATCCCGTATATGCTCACGTCTAAAAAGCGGCAAGCTCAACAAAAAAAAAGATGGCGACCAAACTCTTCAGATGGTCGTATTTGTACCTAAAAGTTGTTTGTTTGACTTTTTTTTGCTTAGATTTTTTAAAAGTTAGAGAAATAGACACTGTACAATGTAAAAACCCCTTTATTGTAACAAAAAAATACGTCTGATAGGATTTGCGAGGTGTGTGAGCACCCTACCTAATGTTAGCATGCTACTGCTTACAAGGTAAGCAGCTTGCTAGTGGCGTGATTGGTTTGTTGACCTGTCAATCTCACTATAACGTCTCTGGTATCAACAGAAACCCCACGCGCAGACTCCTCCGCCATCCGTTGGCGCAACGCGTTCGTCTGAATGCTTACCCCCAGCACAACACTTTTTTTTTTTAAAAACCTTATTTATGGTGATTTTAACCAATTTACAGACAATACATTTTAGAAGTCATATGATGTAGAATTATGTTACAACAACAATTGACATCTCACATGACTTGACAGACAGACCTAAGGGAACGAAAAAAGTAAAAACGTTTCCACTGCATGAACAGGACGCTTGTTGACTTCTGTGAACAGAAAAAATTGAAATGAATTGCATGTTCAAAAAATGAAACCAAAGTATTTATATATTTATTTCCTAAACACTAAACACACTTCAAAATGTGACAATAGTTGCACTTGCAAATGGAGATAAAGTGATTTTGCAAAAAACATGCCAAACATTCCCTGCTTCCAGCTTCCACATTCTGAGGATTTAGCATTTTGTCTGACGTGATGGTAAAAAATATTTATGTAGTAGATTAAACATATATATAACACAAATAAACATCTTCATTTAAAATCACAAAGTCCGCCTTTGCTCTGCTAGCCGCTCTGAGTACTCCGCTCTCAAGCAAACATGCACCCCACACACACTTACACGAGATAAGAGGGAAAGGGAGAAACGACGAAGCAAAAGTGCGCTCAGAACCGAGTTTTAGTCTGCTACATGCAACTCAGTACTTGCTGACTTCACATTACAATGAGTCTGTTACGTTTAATGACCGGACTACTTGCGGAATTATATGAAAGATTTGAATTAGAAGCACAAAACCCGTTGCCAATGACAGCGGTCAATATCTTTTCGCAGCGGTGAATATCAAGAAATATTCACCTGCGAACGTTGGGATGTCCCATTCAAATCAACGGTACTTTTTGGAACATTCTGAAGAGCCGTATAATAACACAAGTAATTATCAGCATAAAATCCATTATCAAAACATTACCAAATGAATTGTTCTACTTACTGGTCAATATAAAATACAAAGAGAGAGCAAAGCATGGGAGCGCAGTGAGTGACTCAGCCGTTTGAATGTGAATCCACATCAAGAGGATCGTGACGCAGACTTTGAGCCTGGACTGGTGGACTTTAGCTAACTCATGAACATTATGAAGGGTGGGGGGTGTCAAGCGAAAAACCTCAGCGGCACATGAAATAAAAAACTAATATTGCTGTCACGTTTAAACACTACACCAATTAGTTATACGTTTAACATTTCACACGTTTTAACAAAAGCGTGACCGATTTAACTTGTCCACCATAGCAGAGTGGGGTGTGTTAGCTTATCATCAAGGCCACGAATGTAGCTTTTCCAGGCTATTAAAAAGCACAACCTACATAGTTACCGTTATTACGTTACTGCATTTATAGTTAATGGGAAAAAATAGTTAATTAATGATTATCAAACTCACCTGGCAATGTAGGTCAGCATGAAAATAATGCTGCTCAACACACTTAGTCGCCTCCACTTTCTCCAGCGCTGCCCTTAGCTCGGCTAGAGCATCTGTGTCGAATGCTTTAGCGACATCCACAAGTACCACCGCGAGTAGCCTTCTCTTCTTTCTGCACGCTTCCACTAGACCAGTGGTTCCCAAACTTTTTACAGTCCCGTACCCCTTCAGACATTTAATCTCCAGCTACGTACCCCCCCGTTTTTTTTCCCTGTTCGTAAACCGCCGCCACGCCCCCCCGCCAGCGTTTCCGTTGTCTGGTAATTTGTCCGGGAAAAAAATGAAATGTGCGAAAATATTAGATCTCACCCGTCAAATTGTCTGATTGGAATTGCTTACAAATCCCGTCCCACAAACACAAATGCAATTTGAGAATAAGTATAACATCTAGGCCTATAAAGCAAACATGCACTGCCCTTATTATGTTTTAAAGGAACAGGCTATTCTGCCGTTTCAAAGTTATTAAACAACACGCATATGCTGCATTTTAAATAAAGCGCAAACCGTCGATTATAAACCAGGAGCGAACTGAGTGAGACGGATCAAACATGGCCAAGCAGACTAGCCTTAAAAGTTTTTTTCAGAGGCCAAACGCAACTGATGAGGGTGAACCGTCTGATGAGGATGAACCTGTAATACCCGAAGCCATAGATGTTCGGACAGCTCCACCAGAGAAAAGGCCCAAGTGTCGGGCGTTTAGTCGGAATGGAGTTCCCTTGGCTAATGTGCAAGGTAATTGATGGTAACGATAAAATGTTCTGTTTGCACTGCGAAATGGCAGGACGACGCAACGGATTCACAAGAGGGTCGAATAATTTTAGAATCTCTGCTCTCATTTAACATAGTCAGAGGAATGACCATGTTGCGGCGCTCAATTTAACGCCACAGCAGGTTGCGATTAAAGGCCACTTATTGACACGCATCAGACATTCATGTTTTTTTTTTTTCATTGTAAACTTAGGCAAATAAACATGTTTCATTCTATACGACCTGATTATGTAATTCTTTAAGCTACATAGCCTGCCTTCAGTTTTCTCCAATAGGTTAATTTAGAAGCAGTAATAGATATTTGACCGGCTTATCATTAAAATGTCCGGAAAATGAAAACTCTGCCGGTCACTTTGACCAGCAACATTTTTTTCTAGCGGAACCTCTGCCCCGCGCACATATTCAGCATATAACACCTGAAACTGTGAAATTGTCAGGGTAGGTCACTAACCGCCGCTTCCACGCCCCTCCCCCCGCGTGCATATTCAGCCTATAACACTTCAAACTGTCAGGGTAGGTCACTAACCTACCTGTAGCTATTTTTGGCAGTGTAAATATTTCGTTGAATGTGGGTATACATAAGTATTTCTCGCAATGCGACTTGGCTATTCGGACTATTTAAGATTTCATGTCTATTTATAGCTCCGTTTTAAAAATGTAATAGGCTTTTTCACTTTGAAAACGCAAATCGAATGTTCTCCCCGCGTACCCCCTGAACCATTTTGCGTACCCCTGGGGGGGTCGAATCCACCCGAGCCTTCGAAGGCGCCTTCCACCCCCCTCCATCGCCTCTCAAATACTTCATGTAGTTGTTTCATGGGGACCGGGCAGTCGGTCGCTTCTCTCCCGTCCAAGATATAGCTCGCTAGGTTTGCCGGGTCCGTCCGCATCATTTCCCTGACTTTATGGACTTCCTCCCTCTTCTTGGCACAGGCACTCAGGTTTCGTCTTGGCTCGCCAGCCTTCCCACCTCTCTCGGTAGTCGGCTTCGGTCTACCTACCTCCGCTATCACCTGTGCTGTAGCGGTTTCGATAGCCTTAGCCGCTCCCTCGTCCTTATGGCTTGCCAGTGTTAGCGCCCGTCTTATAAGTGGTTCGTGGGTGTAAGTTTCTATTAGGTTACCGGCCTGCCACCTTAATTTTCTTTCCAAACCCGCCACCGGGGGGTGTTCATGAGGTTGCCTCAGCAGATTGTTTTATTTTGAAGCAGTTGACCGGTGCTACTTCTCCTTTTCTCGCACCTTTTCCAGTCATTCCTCTTTGCCCTGACCTCGTGGTGAGATCTCCCTGGTAGCTGGCTCGCTATTTCTACATTTTTATAATAAACCGAGTAGGGACCCCCCTCCAGCTCAGCCTCCATTTCGGTTAGTTTTTTAATTTCTTTCTGCGACCACTTGGGTCTGCGGCCCTTTGAGCCTCGGCTACTGCCGCCCTCCATCTCTCTCTCTGATGGACGCCCTGTTTCTGCTGATGGAGGGTGCGATCACTAACCCTGTGGGAGTCTGGTCGCTGTGCGGGGTCATGCACCGCGCCTGGTTCTCGGACCTACTGCGTTAACCACCTCGCAGTTTCGTGTGTTTTTTACAGTTGAGTTCCACCTTCAACAACGGCGTATAGCTGGATCTGTCTCAAGATCACCGTGTTATTTTTTACAACTGATTACACTTTTCTCAGAAACGGCCTGCCAGCGGTAGGGGTCGACCGAAATTCCCTACCCTGCCACTAAGTAGAGTCTCCGTGGAGCCTCGGCACTTGGTGCGATTTACGAACTCACCGGGGGCGGGGAGGAGGATCTTGCCTACGCAAGGTGCCTCCCCTGGGTGAGACATTGGGAACGGACAGCATTAACAGAGTTTGTCAATCTCTGTTTCCGGGGATTCTTTTCTTTTGAGTCTTTTGACTAGACTAGCACGCACACACAGAAAGAGAGAGGTAGAGAGAAAGACTTCCAGTGCTACATAGGTTAAGTGATTGTTTGTGTACTTGAGCAGGAGACTCTTTTGATCCTTTTGTAACTGAAATGTGCTCTTGTGCTAATCCAGTAATAGTTCTGTTCACTTTTTGCAGACTGTGTTGTTAACTATGCAGCAAATTGAATTGCCTTTATCTGGTTATATTTGGATTTTGTCTAATGTGATGATATTGTCTGTTTGAAGGCTTTTTCTTTTGTTAAAACCAGAAAGCTCTGTTTATTTTTGGCTTGGGATAGCCTTCTGTTAATGTTGTACTATATGCTTGACATAATCTGCAGAGGATAAAATAAAATCTGCCTCCAAATTAATTGCACTTTCATGGAGACCAAATCTAAGAAGTATCGGTATCGGTACTCGGTATCGGCAAGTACACAAATAAAAATACTCGTACTCCTATCGGTTTGTAAAAAAGTGGTATCGGTGCATCCCTAAAAATTACCTAACCCATTGGAAAACACAAACAAAAACACAAAGTAAAATGCAATTCTATTTGGCCCTAAACAGAAATTATACTTTAGCACCCTATTTGACCCTGATCACAGACAAAAATCTGAGAACCACGTTGACAAAGTACAGACTCAGTGAACACAGCCTGGCCAGAGAGGTGGGTAGGCTCAGACAAACCTGGCTGCCCAAGGACAAACAGACTGTGCCTCCATTGCGAACAAGGAACAGTAGAGACAGAGCTGCACTTCCTGACACAGTGCACACAATATGAGGACATAAGACAAAACTATTTAAAAAAGATTGGTGAGGTCCTCCCTGAGTTCCTGCTGGCGAGCAGTGAGGAGAGGCTTTCATACCTCACTGGAGAAAATGAGGAATGCCTCATCCTCGCTAAACACAATATGTGACTTCCTGCCATAAACGGAGGGACAGCCCATAAATTAATTAAACTCATGTATGTTCATGTCTGTTGTTGTTAATCCCTTGATGATAATTATTATGTATTTGTATTATTGTTCCCACTTCTCCCTTTCCCCTTCTGATGTACCCTGTGTATAGATATATGTATTGTTTATTATAATCACTTATTATATATCCAACCCAAATGCTTTGGCAATACTGTAGAACGTTATGGTCATCCCAATAAAGCCTCTTTTGAATTTGATATAAACACCATCAAAGGTCCTTTCCTCCTCTAACATCTGTGTATTTACTCTATGGTTTAAAATGTGTAATGTGTGCACTTTGTCCTTTCTGTTCTTGTAGCACCAGGCCCCTTACCCTTGTACTCAAGATGGGGCGGTACAAGAACTCTCTACTCAAGATGGGGCAATACAAGAACTCTCTACTTGAGATGGGGCGGTACAAGAACTCTCTACTTGAGATGGGGCGGTACAAGAACTCTCTACTTGAGATGGGGCGGTACAAGAACTCTCTACTTGAGATGGGGCGGTACAAGAAATCTCTACTTGAGATGGGGCGGTACAATAACCTTCTATTTGAGATGGGCTGGTACAGGAACCTTCTACTTGAGATGGGGCAGTACAATAACCTTCTATTTGAAATGGGGCTGCACAAGGAGCTTCTGTAACGTGCTTCTTTGGAAAAAGCGTGTACAAATAAATAAATATCAACGACCATTCAATTGCTCGCAGACAACACTCGTAACCTTTAGGATTCATCGTTATTGGGAAACCCTGGCCAGATCATTAGTGACGGCACCTCTTCAAATGTCTTTTAAGATGCAGTCCACAAATTATGACGGAAAGTTGGAATTCGTTCTTAACAGCCAAGGTCAGATCAGAGAGGATTGAAAGTCAGTATTCTAAATCTTTCATCAGATTATACCCCTACCTTCTGAGCGGCTGAAGCATGGTGTTGATTGATTTAATTGATTATGGTTCGATCTGAACAACTATATTTGTTCCCCATTTACGAACACCTGTTGTTTTGAGCTCACACACTAAACAGACAGCTTGAAGACCGTGAGGGACATTTTGCTGAATTTAACAAAAAGTGTCCTGAATTAGAATCGTGGACTGCACTTTAAGGAACACTCACACAAACTTCCAGAAGAACTAACAGTGCTCTATCTTTAACAACTAAGAGTAAATCTTGAATAACTTTTTTTTTTTTTTTCACCTCATGACTGATTTACAAGTCCCCTTGGCTCATTGCATTACTGTCACAGTCAATCAGTAAAACCCAAGCATATATAGGAAAAACATAATCACCATCATTTATTTTCAAGGTCAACAACATCAAAAAAGTCAATTTTTAAAGAAACAGTCCAAAACCAGTCAAAAACAGTCCACAGAGAATGACATAAAAAAAAAAGTAATTTCAGCAGTTGTGGTAGGTATGTGTGTGTGTGTGTGTGTGTGTAGGGGGGTGATGTGTCTTCATCATTCTCTCATTTCTCCGTCCTCCTCCTCCTCCTCCACTCCTCGGATGTACAGAACATTGTTACACCTGTGGAGCAGACAAAGGACTTGTGATGACAAAATACCTGTGGAGATTGACTAGCTGACAATGTACCTGCGGGGATTCTCTCCCTCTCTCTACCTTTCCCCTCCCTCTCTCTACATCTCCCCTCCCTCTCTTTACATCTCCCTACATCTCCCCTCCCTCTCTTTACATCTCCCTACATCACCCCACCACTCCCCCTCTCCCTTTCTTTCTCTCTACCTCTCCCTCTCTCATATATACATACAGACATATCCATCCATGGACAGGGCTCTATCTGTCTATATCCATGGACAGGGCTCTATCTGTCTATATCCATGAACAGGGCTCTATCTGTCTATATCCATGGACAGGGCTCTATCTATATTCCAGAAATAATTTTTTTTTTTTTTTACTTTTCAATCATAAATATAATTCTGCATCTCATTTAAGATTGTCTTTCTTCCTCTGTGCTTTTCAGGGCCAAAAATGTGGGTGCCCTAAGCAGAATCGCTTTATTGGGGACATTGGCCTAACCATTTTGAGAGCCCTGATCCATCCATCCATCCATCCATCCATCCTCTATCTATTCATCCATCCGAAGGGGGTGGTGGGCAGACACCCACAGGTGCACGGTGGAAACTTACCGAACCAAAACTTCTCCCAGATGTCCCGCTAACGCTCCGTCTACATACTCCTCTGTGTTTGCCAGCTGGAGGATGCAAGGACAGACAGAACCGCAGTTAAGGAGAAGTCAGAGACAAAATGGCACAGAGAGACGCGTTCTTCACCCAGTCTTTCACGCTAAAAGGGACACTTTGGGATTTTTCAACCTGTCATGGACCCCTTTTTTTAGATCTTTTTGGGTCCATATTTTTACAATTGACAATTGACTAGAATAACTAGTTCAATTTCTCATTTGACAGACAGTTTCTTTACAGTTATTGAGGTAGACACAGGTAGATCGCTGAAAAATCCCGAAGTTTCCCTTGAAGTAAAATACAGACTAAATATACATATATAACCACTTCAGGGCAACACGTTTAATATAATTTCAAAAGTCAAGATTACAATGTTATTTATTATGGTATGGTGCTAGTTCTTGGAGTGTCCATAGAAAGGGCATCATGTGCAGTGTATTGAATAAACGAATCGATCTTACCTGCATATTCATGTAGCTATCTACGGATACGAGGTAACCTTTGTATTCCATTCCCCACTTCAGTTTGACCATAACCGGTTTGCCGGTTAGGCCGTTCAGGAATGGCTTCGGATTCAGCGGTAAACTCTGCAATAGAAAAGAAGATCATGAAATAATTCGGTCATGAAAGTGATTGGTCGCTACAGTGCCAAACAAATATTATTTCCAGCATGTGTTCTTTCGCTGTTTGCATATGTAAGGATGCCTCGCTAGGTAAAGATCTTCGTTTTAAACTAGATTAAGTTATAGATAGTGTCCACTGTAAGAAAGGAACTACAATTCTGCTCTGTACCAATTCATGAGTTGTTATCTTTAATATTACATGTTATGCCTTTGTAGAAAATAACTAAAAAACTTCCACGATGCGGGAACTGAAGTTGCTAAAAGCCTTGCTGGCTGTTAGCTAGCAACTGTGCAATAAGCATCGCCAACACGTAGGGAAAACGTTGCACGAACAGTCGTCAAACACAATCCAGCGTTTATTTCCCAACGATTCCTAACAAAAATGTAAATATACAACAGCCTACATACAAACTTACCATTTCTGCTTAAATGTGACGAAGTTCTCTATTTTCACCTAACACTGTTGTTCTTTGCAGGCTACAATGAATTACCCTCACGCCTTGCCGCCGAATGAACTTCCGTGTAACCTTTAACCCTGGGAATTGTTTCTGCCTTTAGAAAACCTATTGCGCCCTCTAGTGAATTGGCATGGCCATTCACCCGCGACAGGGTATTTTTTGTCTCTCACTCTCTCTCTCTTTCTTTCTCTTTCTCTCATGAATGTATGTTATTATCTAATACATGAATGGCTTTAATTAGCCAGAAAAACCTTATTGGTCAGAAGGTATCTGTTTGCATACTTTCTCTCTCACAAACTCATTTTCTCTCTCATTCACTTGCTCTCTCTGATTGTGTCTAATCACTATGTGCCCCCCCTTATGTGTGTGTGTGTGTGTGTGTGTGTGTGAGAAAGAAAGGAGAGAGAGAGACAGAGAGAAAGAAAGAAAGATCTGTCCCATCTTTCAACCACTCATTTTACCAAAGGTATGGAAAAGCTGATTCATTTAACTTATGTCTTTACCACCCCTCTCCCCCCAGCCCACCCTTGACTGTGTGTCATTGGCAAATCCCAGGTTTTTTTTTTCATCGTTGCCTTGGGTTGTAACTACAGCAACCTGTCGGCACATGCTCAGACTCTAAGGTTGTATCACACACACACACACACACACACACACACACACACACACACACACACACACACACACACACACACACACACACACACACTTCAACATGAGCACAGATACTATTTGAATATAGCTACTTAATTTGCATGGGCTATATATCATACAGATACATTCTAATTACCCCTGTTAGTCACAGGATTGGACAGTGTCTCTGTCTCTTACTTACACACACACACTCACAGAGAGAGAGAGAGAGACATGGATATGGTTAAGATTTGTGATCAGTTCGACATGTTGGGAAATCCCCTTCATATTTCACTGTTAGTTTACATTAAGACATCTCAATCTCATTCTCTCGCTCTGTATAAGTGATGTAACATAATGGAAGGAAAGGAGCTTTGTGTGTGTGTGTGTGTGTGTGGCTTTGTGTGTGTGTGTGTGTGTGTGTGTGTGCGTGTGTGTGTGTGCAAATGTATGGGTCACTCTCTTCTGAACAGGGCTTTGTCTCTGTGGCTCTCAGTAATAAAACTCAGGAATGCTGGCGAACAAAAGCAATAAACTTCATTATACAGAACAAGCCATGGACTGTCTCCCCGTGGCCCTATAGAACAACATACAGACACACACACGCACACACACACACACACACACTACACATGTTTATATGTGAAGAAGAGAGAAACAATAACTTACAAGATAAAGCAGCATTATGGTCACAGAGAACCAAGATGCCGCCACTGTAACCATAGCAAGGTTACCCCCCTCTCCCCCCAATATTCATTGGCCACACTGTCATGGGCTCGTGACACTAGCCAATGAGAGTTCTGCAAGAGGAAGTTGGTTTAGCATACTACAGATGAAATGGACCAGAGAATCGCACAAACAGCCTAGATGGACACGCTCAAACACACACACACACACACACACACACACATAGAAGCTCATGCACACATGCAAACACTCGTTTAAACACGCACTTTCAACATAATGCATGCATAAACACACACACACACAAGTATGGGCATAAATGCACCTGCCACGCACACTCCACTCCACATTCACACAAACACCATCACAAGCACACACACATGCACACATACACACACACAGATACACACTCGTCCACACTATGGCCCATGGATAGGCTGGCAGTCAGTGTTTATTGTGGTCATCAGAGAGGCGACCAGTGTGTGTGTCTAAACAGACCAGTGGCCACAGATTGCCAATTAGAAAGAGATGGATGGATGGGTTGGATGGATGGATTGATGGATGGATGGATGGATGAATGGATGAATGGATGGGTGGATGTCTTCCACCCTTTATGCCCTGTCAAACAGGGTCAGGGACTGGAGAAAAAGAAAAGGGTGAACACACACACACACACACACATACAGACAGACACACACATACACACACTCACACACACATACAGACAGACAGACAGACACACACACACACACACAGACAGACACAGAATTATGTTTGACACAAACACAGACACAAATATACCACAGAACTACATGTATGCACTCACATACTCACACATACACACACACACACACAGAGAGATCGACCAAAATATAAATACAGACTTTCTTTGAAACACACACACACCAATACAGTTGCTTGATATAAATATAAACACATTGCAAAGTTTGAAACAAATGCCCAAATACACACACTAAAAGCTGTGTGTGTGGGCACAACAAACAACAAAACAACACACACACACTCAAGCACAGACACAAACACACACACACACACTCAAGCAAAGACACAAACATTCACATGCCACTGGGAGCCATCTTCAAAATGTTTGGAATAGCTGTATCTACGTCACTCCGTCAGGAAGCTGTTGGAAAACATTCTCCCCTAAGGCAAACATTCCACACACACACACACACACACACAAAATCCACTCTTTTAGACATGACCTTATTTAAAGCACTTTAAAACACTCAGTCTCACTTGCACACACACTCATGCACACCTACACACACTCTTGCACACACATACACAAACAAACATGCCCACATACACAAACTCATGCACACATACGCACACACACACTCATAAACAAGAACACATAAACACACACACACCCATGCACACATACACACACTCATGCACACACACACACACACACTCATGCACACGCACACACACAAACACATGCATGCACACACACACATACTTATGCACACACACTCATGCGCACAGACACAAACATGCACAGAGCTCACAAGGGCTCCAGGTTCTGATTGGGCTGTTGGAAAAATTTATTTTCTATGCATATATAACAACTGATGAGTAGATTCATCTTCTATACAGAGGAAGCATTAGAAGTGCACACACTCACAGACACACACACACTCTCTCACACACACACACAAACAGGAAGACACACACACATAAAAACAACCATTATGTACAAAATTCTCTTCGATCTTACCTCAATAAGGCAACATGGACTTTATGGCTTTTTTAATTTAAAACAGACTTTTTTAATAATTACTTTTTTATAAATGAAACTCCTTTGTATGTGTATGTGTGTGTGAGAGAGAGAGTGTGTGTGTTATTTGTTGCCAAAGAAAAAAAGTTGCAACACGTATATCATGAAGTTTTGCCTTTCCACACAATCCAACTCCATCACCAATGCGCAAACACACACACACACACACACACATACACACACAGAGGCATACACAGACACACAGAAGCACAATCGCCCAGAAAACTGGAATATAATTTCTGATGGCGTGATACTGCAATGTGGCACACTACGGAGGAATGTGTGAATGTGTGTGTGTGTGAGTATGAGAGTGTGTGGGTGATTGCATGTGTCTGTGTGTGAGGGTCTGTGTTCCAGCAGGAATCTGACGGTGTTGTCCCATTTGGGTTAAAGTGCATTTACGACAACCGTCTTCGGGAGTCTCTCTCTCTCTCCCTCCCTCCTTCCCCCTCTCTCTCTCCCTCTCCCTCTCTCTCTCTTGCCGTCCCTCTCTTTCTTTCTCTCGCCATCCCTCTCTCTCTCTATACATATATATCCATGTGAGGTTTTTTCTTTTCCTCCCTGTGGCCACGAGAGTCCTTTTCTCTCCTTTCTTCGTCATCTCCATTCCTCCTCTCCTCTCCTCTCCTCTCTTCTCTTCTCCTTGTCTAGGCACAGTTGGACTTGAGGAGCTGGAGGACTTTGCGTCCGAGACTGGCAGTCCACCGCTTCACGAAGCTCTTCATGTTGACCAGGAAGTGCCACTTCTTTCTGTCCATGTGGCCCGCGACCAAATACTCCACACCTGCACACACACACACACACACACAAAATAAACTCAGACCAAAACACCAAGCTGTTTGCCAGGTCTAAGTAAGAGGTAAGTGCTCTGATTTGTGGTAATTATGTGTGTGTGTGTGTGTGTGTGTGTGTGTGTGTGTGTGTGTGTGTGTGTGTGTGTGTGTGTGTGTGCGCGCTGTGTGTAGATGTA
>NC_045167.1:7033261-7038261 GCF_900700415.2 Clupea harengus | reverse complement strand
TTTTCACTTGTATATGTAGCGCAAATAGTAAACGGACTGGAATGTTTTAGTCATTAGTGGGTTTTCACCATCAGGTACACGCATTGGTCAGTAGGTGGCAGTAGTGTGCTTTGTACTGTTGAGATTTCTGTCCTATTCACGGAGAATATCGCAAAGAAGCCTAGCTACTGATAATACAGCTGATAATTAGTTTAAAGATTTTTTGTTGGAACAGATACGTATGCTCTCCCTTTCTCTAGTTTTTCCAGGGTATATTTGTATTTTACAGATGAGCCGGTGTCAATTCTGGTACTCGGTTATTTAGATAACTTTACTGACAATTATGTGTCATTCGATATGTAGGCCTTTGTGGTTGAGAATTGTTCCCTGTAACGTTAAGCTAGCTATACGCTAACAGACTACATTTACATTTAAGCTCTGTCTCAAACCGCGCACTTGTGCACTTCGAACACTGACTTTCAGTGCTTAGGGCGTTCACACTGACAGAACCAGCAGAATTCAGGGCACTGAAAGTACCCGGATGGCGCACTGCAAACGGTAAAAAAAGTGTAGCGTAAAACGATGGACACTACTCGCCCTAAACAGGCGCCATCTTGGCTATGTAGCGGAAGAGCAGGAGCCCTTCGGCAGCTTTTCAGTTTGGAAAGTTGGCTGACTGACGCCTCGCAAATCACTTCAACCATTATTGCAACCATATATGGTTACAATAACTGTGTTATCTGATAGTACAATGTCTATTGCTCGGTAACTTTTGAAAAATCTAAGCGAGAAAACGCCAAAAGATGTACATATACATACAAAACACGGCCGTCAGCGGAGTTTGGTCCGCCATCTTTGTTTAAAATTTCCAGTTGGCCGGAGGAAGCTGGCGCACAGATTCATGGGTAAAAGGCTTGCACATTTGCGTCCCTCAGTGTTCCATTTAAGACAACACTAATCAGCGACAGAACGCACTACAGATGTAAGTGCCCTGTATTGCAGTGTACTTCGTAAAGTGCGCGGTTTGAGACAGAGCTACAGTAATTTAGCAGATGCTTTTATCCAAAGCGACGTACAAAGGGGAGAACAATCAAGCTACGAGCAATAGAGACTAGCCTGTCTTTGGAGTGTGAGGAGCCTTTGGAGCATTCAGTGGAGAAATAATAATAATAAAAAACATTATATAATAAAAAGTTTTTATGTAGATGGAAATAAATAGCCTGTAGATTCTCAGTTAGTTTTCACTTTACTTAGGAAGTCTAAATGGATATCTACATGTTAACTGGTTATGCAAGTGAGAATCAACTTCCATGTCTGTATCTATGTAGCAGAGTTTGTCTAGTTTTCACTTTACTTAGAATCCAAACTTCATTATATTTATGTGGAATTCTGGGGGTAAAGGCTATAGTTTATGAAGGCACTACCTGAAGACAATATGAATACTAGTACATTCATGTTTGAACATGTCTTAAATGAGAAAATTAACTTTCAACTCCATTATGTCATGAGAATATTTTGCAACGTCCACATGAAAGAAAGGAGAAGTTTATTTAACCAGTGTTGGAACATGCAGTTGGAATCTCATTAATGATCAACATCAATAAAAGAAAATAATGTCTACACATGGTAAACCATTTGTTGAATATTGTGTGTATGTATGTACTGTATATGTATACAAATGTTCAACAAACAATTACATAATGTTGATTATTAGTTGAGCATTAGAATGATGAATTAAATGTTTTGTAATTGTTTGTTGAATATTTGTACATTCATTGCTGAACATTTTTATACTACAGGTTGATTAAGTCATTCATATTTCATTCAATTATTCCGAGAATATGTAGGCATGAATCGTAACATATAATCTATATATAATCTGTTGAACATCGACAGACAAAGCAAAACAGTTAAATTATTGAATCTCAACTAATAAACTGTTGAAATGTGACAAATACTCTGTGAATCCTCTGTAGGTGGACTATCCAAATAAAGTGTTACCTAAGTTGGAAAGAGAGAAAAGCAGAGAGGAGGAAAGAAAGAGAGAGAGAAAGAGTCAGTAAGGGATAAAAAAAACAGAAAGGAATAAAAGAGGGAGAGAGAGAGGGGAAGAGACAAAGAGAGAATGAGACAGAGGGAGAGAGAAAGAGCGAGCCAGTAAGGCTCTCTCACGTGTGCAGGAGTCGGGAGCTGTATGTGGTCTCTAAAAGGGAGAAGGACAGAGAGCAAGAGAAAGACAGAGATGGAGAAAGACAGAGAGCGAGAGAAAGACAGAGAGGGAGAAACACAGAGAGCGAGAGAAAGACGGAGAGGGAGAAAGACAGAGAGGGAGAAACACAGAGAGCGAGAGAAAGACGGAGAGGGAGAAACACAGAGAGCGAGAGAAAGACGGAGAGGGAGAAACACAGAGAGCGAGAGAAAGACGGAGAGGGAGAAAGACAGCCATAAACTCACGTCTGCAGGAGTCGGGAGCTGTATGTGGTCTTTGGCGGTCCCTGTAGAAGCCGGCTTTGCAGCGTTGGCAGTTTGGGCCCTCCGTGTTGTGTGTGCAATCACACACTCCTCCCGAACGTAGGCCAGAACTCAGCCACATCGTCACATCAAAGCGACAGCTCTCAGCGTGGCTGTTGCACTTACACTCTGTAGACACACACACACACACAAGCCATAAGAGAGAGAGAGAGAGACATGGCAACAGTAGGAGTATGGGAATGTATCATTCTAGAGATGGTTAGTATCCATAAGTGTTTACACACACTAATAAGAACACACACACACAAATAAATAAAATGAACTCACACACACAAACACAATACACACACTAATAAAAACAACACACACAAATGACTACACTAACACACACAGATTGATTAAAAACAACATATATAAAGGCAAGACACTAATAAAAAACTACACACACACACACACACACACACTCTTCTGGAGTGATCAGTGGTATGTTTCAGAGGGCCCTGGAGAATGTTAATGTGTGCAGTGCCCTTGTGTGACCGGAGTTGGCAGGGTGTGTGTGTGTGTGTGTGTGAGTGTGTGACAGTAGCTGGGATACTATGTGTGTGTGTGTGTGTGTGTGTGTTGGCAGTTGCTGCACTGTTGTTAAATAATTCCCATGCATTCCTGAAGGGAGTACAGGAGTAGACACTAGCGTCTCCACCAGAGGAAAACTAAAGCAATCAGGCTTTTCGTTTCTTCTCTTTTCTTTTCTTCCACTCTGTCTCTTCTTCCTCTCTGCATCTCAGCCAAACTAAACAGCATCTGCTGCGAATGGCTGGCAAACCCAGAGAACATGTAGCTGGAGGTTCGAACCAGGGCTTTGAGCTTTACCATTACTCACACAAATAGTCAAGAAGGTGCAGTTAGTGTTTGTGTGTTTGTGTTTATATGCATTTGTGTGTATAGGAGTTCATGTGTGTGTGTACGTGTATTTGTGTGTGTGTGTGAGTGTGTGCACAAACATTCTGTATGTGTAACTGTATATGTATTTTTGAGAGTATACATGACTGTGTGTGTGACTCTGTGCATGTGTGGGTGCATGTGTGAGTGTGACTCTATGCATGTGTGTGCACGTGTGTGTGTGCACACGTGTGTGAGTTTGTGTGTGTGTGTGTGTGTGTGTGTGTGTGTGTGTGTGTGCACGTGTGTGTGAGTGTGTGTGTGTGTGTGAGTGAGTGTGTGTGTGTGTGAGTGTGTGCACGTGTGTGTGTGTGTGAGTGTGTCTCACTCTTGCACTCATTGGGGGCTCCTGTTAGTCCGTTGGCAGGCTGCCAGGGCTGGTCGTTATAGAGGGGAGCGCAGCGCTCACAGTGGGGACCCGCAGTGTGGTGCTGACACACACACCTCCCCTGAACCTGACCAGAGACACACAAAGAGGGAGATAGAGGAAGAGGGGTGAGAGAGGGAAGGAGAGAGAGAGAGAGAGAAAGAGAGAGAGAGAGAGAGAGAAAGAAGGGCGAGAGGGAGTGAGGGGAGAAGGGAAGGAGAGAGACAGGGTGGGAGAGAAGATGCGAGAAAGAATGGGGATAGAGAAGGAGGGAGGGAAAGGGGAGAATGACGGGACAGAGAGAGGCAGGAGAGAGGGAGAGGAGGGGTTGATGGAAAGACAGAGAGAGGAAAGAGATGATTGAAAAGAAGGACACATAAGATAGATATGGTGAGATGCAGGGGAGACAGAGAGAAAGAGAGAGGTGGAGGGTAGGACACAGACACAAGGGAGACAGAGTGGGGGATGAAAGGAGAACAAAGGATCCAGCGTGAGAAAAAGTTCCCTTCCCACGTGACAAAAGAGCTTACACTCCCTTTCTCTCTCTCTCTCTCTCCCCCTTTCTCTCTCTCTCTCTCTCGCTTTCTCTCACACACACACAGACACAGACTCTCTCACACACACACACAAACACACACACACACACACACACACACACACACACACACACACACACACACAGGCCGTCTCTCTCACACACACACACACACACACACACACCAAGCCAGAGGTCAAACAAATATTTTACCGTCTTTGACAGATCTACCAACACCACCACAACAGCACAACATTCAAACATTCAAATACAACACGCAAACACACACACAGACACACACACACAAACATACACACATGCAAACACACAAACAGACACACACACACACACACGCAAACACACACACACTCTCTCTCTCTCAGACACACACATACACACACTGACCAACCCAAAACTCAAACCAAACTGACGGGCAACCTCAGTTCATCAAAGGGCTAAAACCGAAATCTGTCCCCAGTCTGATTGTATGCCTTCTCTTTGGTCTCAGTGATTGGGGTAAGCCACTGGGGCAGCTTCCCGGACGTGGACCAGCTTAGGCCTGGACTAGGGCGTGTTTGTGAAGGTGAAGGCCCTTTGAAAGTCAGGCTTAGTCCTGGTCTGCAGCTAATCCCACACTGGGCATCTGGCCCACTCTCTTTAATGACTCAGCTGGCAGCGCTGCTGCTGCCATGCAGGGGAAAGTGTTGA
>NC_045167.1:7020761-7028261 GCF_900700415.2 Clupea harengus | reverse complement strand
TGTCTGTGTGTGTGTGTGTGTGTGTGTGTGTGTGTGTGTGTGTGTGTGTGTGTGTGTGTGTGTGTGTGTGTGTGTGTATGCACACATGTAAGTTCTGAGAGGAACTGAAGCAGTACATTAGTGTTTTCTCCCTCTGGGACAGAGATCCAGGGCAGATCTGTTCTTGCCTCTGGAGGAAAACTTTTCTTTTTTTTGCCAAATGAGAAAATCCTTTGGGGGAGAAAAAATGAGAGGCCTCTTTGGGATCCTGTTTAAAGACATTAGAAATGGGAAAACTCACTGCTTGGATGAAAAACAAAAATGTTTCCAAAAAAAAAAGATTAGTTTTCTCACAAATGGCCTCTCTCGTTGTATATGTGTATGTGTATGTGCGTGTGTGCGTGTGTGTGTGTGCGTGTGTGTGTGTGCGTGTGACTGTTCACATCAGAATTCACATCTGATTACTCACCGTTCTGATGTTATCAGATTGGCTTTAAAATCTTTAGAGGACACAAGCTAAAGCATGCCACTAGGAGTATGACATCTCTGTGTGCGTGTGTGTGTGTGTGTGTGTGTGTGTGTGTGTGTGTGTGTGTGTGTGTGTGTGTGTGTGTGTGTGTGTGTGCTCAATGTGTTGAACACTAAGGTATTGTCTAGGAGGTACAGAGAGGCAGGACAGGTCAGAAGGCTATGGGATTGTTTTTGGTAATTGAGGGAAAGGGAAAGACAAGCAGTGAAACACAGACACACCCACACACACACACACATTATCTACCCTCACATACATAAGTACCTATACAGTCCCTTACAGCCCAGAACTGAGACATACCTGAGAGACTAATACATACACACACACATTCGAGGAAAAGGCCTAAATTCCACAAAGGGGCCTCTACTCTCTCTCTCTCTCTCTCTCTCTCTCTGACGCTCTTGCTGCAGGCAGATACCTTTGACTCTGCTGGGGTTAACCACAAATGCAGTGAACACACACACACACACACATGCTTATACACACTCACACGCACAAACACAGCATACGCAGTGTAGAATCTCACACACACACGTGTGTTGGTACACACACACGGGAGCGTGTCATTTGGGCGAGACAGGCCCAGAGATTTAGTGCCAGGGGCGTGGAGGCTAGACAACACACACACACACACACACACACACACACACACACACACACACACACACACATCGATCAAACCACACTGTCTCTCTACCTTACACTTTTCTGCTGTCTTTCTCTATCTCCTTCTCTAACACACATACACCTCACGCACACACACACACAACCTGTACTTGAGGTACAAAAGTGATTAATGAAGATATGTGAAAATGTGTCTGTGCATGTGAACTTAACTTAAATGTCATGGTATGTCTGTGTGGGTGTACACAGGCCTGTTTGCAAGTGTGTGTGTGAGAGAGAGAGAGAGTGTTTGTGTCCTCTCCTCCTTACCTCTCCTCTTGTACAAGGGTATCCGGCTGAGTACTTCTGCGTGCACGTGTCTCCCTCGGGCACTCCAAATGCTCCATCACAGTTCTGCGCGTACAATTGCAGGGTGGTCCAGGTCTTCCCGTAGTCCTGGGAACGTTCCAGAACCAATGCAGCGGGCCGTGGAGAGCGGAATACCAGAATCAGGTGGGTCAGGTAGAACTCTGTCTCCAGGTTCAGCTGAATGGTTTCCGTGGCGACGCCTTCGGCCGACTGCCACCAGGTGTTGGGGTGTCGGAACGAGGAGTCGCTCATGTCGGACGCCAGGTGAGACTGGTGTGGTCGCGCGGCGTTGCATTTACCACACTGCAGCGTGCTGCAAAATGATTCCGAATGCGCCGCTCTATTTTTGCCTCCACTGACGACGTTACTCGCTGAGTGTTTGAGTGTATGTGCGCGTTTGTCGATGTTCTCCCCGAACCAGCAGAAGGTCTCTGTAGTGTTGTAGCCGCACACCGTCTGGCTCATCACCTGACGACCCAGAGCAAGGTTGCCCATGCGCGGGTTACAGGCCCCCTGGTCGCAACCTGACACACACACACACACACACACACACACGTACATATAAATGCATTTACAAGCTACAGTTTTACGTCCACTCCCAGAGCTATTACAAATGTACTACACAGTAGCTGACACGGTATAGACTATTACCTTGTTGACATCCTAACACTCAAGCAGCATGCAAACACAAACACATGCGCACACACACACTGATAGACTAACTGCATATAAAAGTTCTTTCACTTCAGCTTAACCTTTAGGCCTACTCTGTGTACGGACTGGACTGAATATGGAAATGACTGCAGACATCAAAAATTATTCCAGCTTGAACAAATCAGACACCTGCCCTAACATAGCAAACCTGTTCAGAGATGGCCTCGGAAAAGAGCAGGTGTACGGATGGCCGTTGTGGTAGTGGGGAGCTGACTGTGTTTTTAACAGTTATAGCCCACAGGGCCAGACACACCAGAGCGCTTATCCCATCCACTGTAAATCACGCTCTCTCTCCTTTTGAGACTCAGCTTCACCGTACAAAAAGTGAACCTAAATCATTATGTGACACGGTTTCTTCTAACGACCCCTCTACATTGGCAAGCCCCAAAAAGCAAAAATATACCTACGTATTTAATGTGCGTGTGTGTGTGTGTGTGTGTGTCAACTACCAGACCCTGTCTTTCTCTCGGCGCACACTTTATGACTCCATCATAAACGACACTCACCTGCCCGGATAGAGGGAAGCCCACTTAGCGCCAGCAGACACAGAAAACAAACACCCCTCCTCTTTCTCCTCCTTCTCATCATCATCATCATAATCATCATCATCAACCACAACAACATCGCCTAGGTCGCACGGCAGGATTCTCAGACGCCACTTAGTAAGCACTTGTGTGTGATTAAGGTTCCTTCGGTAAGATCACGAGACAGTCCAGTTGGGCAGAATCAGGGTTTCCCTCCTACTTGTCTACCCAGGTGGCTCTCAGGTGAATCCTCACGTATGTCTTCAGAGTAGCATCAAGTTTCAAGAGGCAAAACAACTTCAGGCCGGAAAAAGTTTCGCTCCATGAGAACAAGCGAGCAAGCGGGACATTGGTTAGCTTGACGCAGCGCACAAGAGACCTCCTTAAGACACAGGTGTAGGTTACGCATTAAGTCCTGTTACGCATTTCTCTTCTTGGGAAAAATCCACTGCTGACTCTCACACTCTCTCATACAGTCTGTACACATTCGCACACACAGGGATATTGCTAATACAATCAGAATCGTACCCCGTACAAATATTGAAGAAACACTTTGATTGGCAGGGCACTCTTCCCCGCCCCATTTGGTGCACATTTTCTCCGCCCCGCTTTTCTCTACTTAAAGGAACATTCTTACTAATGACTCTCTCTCTCGCTCTCTAGCTCTCTCTCTCCCCCCCCCTCTCCCTCACACACACACACACACACACACACATAAGCCCCACATAACCAGTACGTCTCAAATTATGAGCTCTGATCTGGCACAGTCCGGGGTCAGTGAAAAGTTGAATGAATCCGTCCTGAAGTCTCTCCATTGATTGTCTGGAATGCAGCTTGGCCAAATACGATTTCCACTCTAATCTGTTTGCGTGGATTTGCGTGAAACTTTGCGTCTTTCAGAAACGAAACTAAAACAGGGATCAAGTAGTATTTTGTTAAATGGCCAAGGCTTTGTCGCATGCTCAAAAGCAACATATAGGCCTAAGGCTTATAAAGGAAATTAAATATAAATAAAGGAAATACCAATAGGCTATATAAAGATATAGCCTAATGCGGTCACTTTGGATTAGGCCTGTTTATCGAATATTGACTGCGATAGAGGTAATATCTAAAACACCACAGGTCTTAAGTTTCATTACCTGTGCGGCAATGATTGTAAAAAAAAATCCTAAATTAGTAGCTAATTCCAATTTAGACATTTGTTAGCAAACCAAACCAGTGTTAGTTTTTTTTAGTTCCTGTTTAAAAGCTTATGTTGCGTTTATGAAAATGCAAACTTTCCTTTGCTATGTCGCCATCTAGTTTAGACTAGATGAATTAAACAAACTAAAACTAAGCTCTTGGTCTATGTTGCTTTGAGCCTTTGGCTAGTTAAATGCTATGCCACTCGTTTATGAAGGCCTCGAACACGCCCTAGACTTCAAACCTTTAAAACTGGCCCATTATATTATATTACCATTTATTTCAGCCCGGCTTGTATGGTTTTGCTTAGGGTTGTTTGTGTGTTTTTTGGACATATAGCCTACCGTATGATAACATCAAGACCTGAGACATTTTTGAGAATTCTTCTCTTTCAAAAAAAAAAAACTGGCTGAACTGGACAGATTTAGTAGAAAACTGAACCTATAATTATCTCACTTGATATTGCTGTAGTTAGCAGCAGTAGCAGCCCTTATTTTATGTTATGCTGCTTATTTTATGGTGTGCTACTGTTTCTGTAACAACATGAAATTATTTCTGGACTTTCTGGTCAAAAATACAGTGTTGTTCACTCATCCTGGATGCTACAATGTGACAATGCTTCTCTCCATCGGTCTATTATTGTTGGCGTGTTCGCTATGACAGAAGCCTAGACTTATGAATTGTTTCCATGATTACAGACGGTGGTCTCTCTGTGCTCATTTAGTCAAAACTGAGATTGTATTGAAGTGTTGCACAACTAAGCCACCCACGACATGAAACGTTTTTTTTTGTTAGTTAAGTATATAGTGTTGAACTTCATCACAAGTCTTGATTGATCCAACATGAAATCTCAGTGGCGCTCAGGAGCCAACGTCACTTTACAACTGGATTCTGACGCACACTAGCAAATACCACGCGACAAGAGCAGACAAGATGGCGACTGGTACGCTCTTATGCGAGTAACCCAAGTGCTGTGAAGAAGCTCGGTATGATAAATAGTTGACTAACACGCTTTTAAACATATCTAGGTGGCATAGTACAAACATCACCATGGCTTAGCGATAATCGTGAGAACTTTGAATAGCGAAGTTACTCTCGTATTGAACCTGGGAGCAGCTAGATAGCTGGTTAGCTAGTAGCAAGAGATGCATAAGTAACCAGTTAAGCGCTTAAGTGAGCTGCCCAGGCAGCTGAATGTAGCTAGCCAACTTTATTGTTTTTGTTTGTGACTGCTACGTTTTGCGAAGATGTAACATAGACATGACGTGTTTAAATATTATCAGCATATCATAATTTTGGCAGTTTTGATTAAGATATTGACATGGCCATCCAGACGACTTGATGACAAATAACGTTACAGTGTGACATGGAATAACCAGTTCTGAGCGCGCTTAAAGGATTTGTTAGCCAAGTAGCTGGAATGCTAACGTTCGCCGTTAATGTGAGATAATTATTATAGCTAATGCTATTTAATGTTAGCTGGTGACTTTTTTGTGTGACTTAGCCAGTTAGCTACTTTAGATGAATGTATAGGTTTTGATTTTTGTATTATAAACCACTTTTAGCCCCTGATAATCGCTACTTATTAGCAAGGTTAAAGTTACACCGTAAGCTAATGTTAACTATTGATGGATAGTGTTAATCTAACTAATTATGTATCTTGTTAGCTAAAAGTTGCCACTCGTAGGTTCTGTAAGTTATGTAGCCTAGGCGATAACCAGTGTTATGTTTAATTTTATTTCAAGCAGTTGCTTATTTATAAAGAGACAGCGTGGGTGGATCAATTCACCTGCTGTGTTTAGTGTCTATGAATAGCTATCTGATCTATTTAGCTGCTTCAGCTAATATTAGCTGAGCTCGCTACTGTTAGCAGTGTACACTTGTTCTAATTGTAACACCTTAGCTAAACACTATCTAACTTGAGTTAGCTAGCTAACATCTCTCACCATATTCGTTCTGAAAGGCTAGGCAACAGTGTATCAACAATTGTTACATACAGTTTGGCACTCTTAACGTTACAAAGTGGCAGCTAGTTAGTTGGCACATTAAAGTGCCAGCTATCTTAGTAGCTACCTAACAGCTTAGCTACATGGAACTGTGCCCAGTCTTGGGAATCACAGCATGTCCATATGAACAGGACAAACTTCAAAGGTAGCTGGCAGCACAGTCATAAAGTATCCGAAGTTATTTACAGATTGCTAGCAAAGTTGTAATTTAATTAACGGAATCTTGTTACACAGCGCTCACTATCTGCATAATTAAAACGACATGTATATCTTTATCGTCCTGTTTAATCATCGTGTTTTTTTTTTTTTGCTAAATTAATTCATTACCGCTTTCGAAGGTTACCTATGCGTAACCTATAAACCTTCGTGTTGGTTTATGTGTAACAAACTGTGATTGACCGAAGTAATCGGTAATGTATGTTAAGATATTGTTCACAGACTCCGTAACATCGAGCATATATAGCTGTGAAGGTACTGCACATACCAAGTCTTACATTATGCATGGTCACAATATAGTTAACCGTCACTAATTATTGTCACTGGTAGCCAAATTCATTCCAGAGCCCTTCTGCAGGTCTGTTAACTGTTGGAGTATCACCACTGTACTTTTACACTCCACACACACACACACACACTTTGTGGTTCTTTGAGATGTGGCTGAGTATCACATCAGGTCCTGATCACATGCACACTTACACACACTCACTCTGACATTTTTAGCTGAAGAGATTGGTATGAATTTATGTGCTGATGAAGACAATTTAAATCCCATTGTGCATGGTCCTGGAAAGAAAGAGAGCCTAACTGTAATTGGATCATTGATTTGGTTCCAAGTTGATGCATTTAAACATAATTCAAGTTCTCTAACCTCTCTCCCTCTCCTTTTTTTCTTCTTTTTCTAACACCACCCCTCCCCCAATCACCTCAAACCTTCTTTCTCCTCTCTCTCTCTCTCTCCCCTCTCTTTCTCTCTCTCCCACTCTCTCAGAGCTGTAATGAGATGATGCCGTGGCTGGGGCCTATTTCTCCGCTCACTGGCGTGGCTCCGGTGATGTGAGTTCCTAGAGAGGCGCACCTGTCGCCTCTCCGTCTCCGTCTCACCCCACCCCACCCCGCCACCTCGAGTCGTCACCCCCTTGCCCCCCTCCCGTGGTGGCGATGGACCGGTGCCGTCACGTGTTCCGCCTGCGCCTGGCGCGAGACCACTCCATCCTGAACCCGCAGAAGTGGCACTGCGCCGTGTGTAACACCACAGAGTCAGTCTGGGCGTGCCTGAGCTGTGCCCACGTGGCCTGCGGCCGTTACATTGAAGAGCATGCGCTGCGCCACTACGAGGAGCAGCACCACCCGCTGGCCCTGGAGGTCAACGAGCTGTACGTCTTCTGCTACGCCTGCGACGACTACGTGCTCAACGACAACGCCACCGGCGACCTCAAGCTGCTCCGCAGCACACTCAGCGCCATCAAGACGCAGAAGTATGAGGTCACTACGCGTAGCGGACGCACACTCAGGTGAGTTACTATAGCAACGTCACAAATAGTTTCTGAGGTATGAAGTTGTCACACGCAACAGATGTATCGACAGGTGAGGTCCT
>NC_045167.1:7005761-7018261 GCF_900700415.2 Clupea harengus | reverse complement strand
TCACTGGAGTTCCCCCAGCGCTACCACAGCAGCAGCAAGGAGCCGCAGGGCCAGTGCCTGCTGACGGAGATGCTCGCCAAGTTCACCGAGACGGAGGCCCTGGAGGGGAACATCTACGCCTGCGAACAATGCAACGGTGAGCACACACTCACACACGCACACACTCACACACTCACACACTCACACACTCACACACTCACACACTCTCACACTCTCACACTCTCTCACTCTCTCACTCTCTCACTCTCTCACTCTCTCACTCACACACTCACACAGAACGCAGAGTCCCTGGATGGCAGCAGAGGCGCCTGTGAGAAGTGCAACAGTGAATACACACATACACGCACAGGAAGGCAACATAAAGGCCTACAAGCAGTGCAAAACACACACACACACACACACACCTGAGGTCATTTCAGGACTGAAGTTTAACTGATGTTAATTGTCTGTCATTCCCCCTTCTCTTTCTCTCTTCTTCTCGTTTTCTCCATATTCTTCCCTTCTTTCTCATTCTCTGTATTCAGCTACAGCTCTTCCCTTCCCAGATAAGCGCCGGCGATCCTCAAAATCAGTGGTGCTGACTGAAGCACAGAAACGGCTCATGATCCACAAACTGCCTCATGTACTACGGCTACACCTCAAGCGCTTCAGGTAAACACACACACACACTTAAAAATGTAACTACCTTACTGCCTGCTACTAACACTGTACATCAGATGCCTTGGGTAAAACCCTGACGCAAAGGGATTATAAGGTACACTCTCTTCCAGTCTGACACACACCCTCTTACAGACACATTGGCTCACACCCAGAGTGCTCAGAAGAAACTGTACTAAGCCCACGCATATTATCACATGAACTATAGCTTGAGTCAGACTATCATTTATCACTAGGACACATAGTCATTGTTCTCTGTGTGTGTGGGTGTCAGGTGGTCAGGGCGTAACCACCGAGAGAAGATCGGTGTACACGTGACCTTTGACCAGACCTTGAACATGGAGCCATACAGCTGCGGAGCCTCTGCCCCGTCTGGCACTCACTTCTTGTACGAGCTGTCTGCCGTGGTGATGCACCATGGGAAGGGCTTTGGCTCTGGACATTACACTGCCTACTGCTATAACACAGAAGGAGGTAAGGGTCATACACACACACACACACACACACACACACACACACATACACATAAACGACAGATGTGTGCACACAACACACCAAATGTACACACACATACACAAACTCGGTCTCTGTACCTGGTATAATACCACACACACACACACACACACACACACACACACACACACACACACACACACACACACACACACCATACTGTTGCAGCAAAGAGTGAGATGAGAGGTGTATGCCCACTCGGATCACACAATACACAATTAGCTGCTAACCTGATGGAACCTTTCTGTCAACCCATCTGGAAATGGAATGGAATTAACAATTCTTGTTATTGCTTTCTTTCTCTCCCCCTCTTTAAATCCTTGTCTCCCTCCATCTCTCTCCCCCTCTTTAAATCCTTTTCTCTCTCCATCTCTTTAAATCCCTTTCTCTATCTCTTCTGTTCTCCCTCTCTATCTTTCACTCCTCTCTCTCCCCCTTTCACTCCTCTCCTCCCTCTTCCTCTCTCTAGGTTTCTGGGTGCACTGTAACGACTCGAAGATGAACATATGTTCGGTGGAGGAGGTGTGTAAGGCACAGGCCTACATCCTTTTCTACACACAGCACCTTTCTCAGGACAAAGTCAAGAGTGCCACCTGACCTCTCAACGCATACACACAAACACAAACACACTCGCGCACACACACACCCTCCAGCCCCCACTGCTCTTGGAAAGACGAACTTAGCATGAGTGTGTGTGTGTGTGTGTGTGTGTGTGTGTGGTGCATTTTTTTGTGTATGTTTTGTACATGATGTGTATAGGTGTTATTTTAAGTCTTTGTGTTCAGTGCTGATTTATATTGTGTATAGTTCTTCTGACAGGCCTTTCCATATCTCACACACACTTAGGGCAGCTGAGGACAAAGTGTGTATGTGTGTGAGAGTCTTGAACAAAATGGGGTGTGTGTGTGTGTGTGTGTGTGTGACAGAGAGAAGAGAATGTGTTTTTAAAATGTATGTATGCAAGTGCAATAGTGTGTGTGTGTGTGTGTGTGTGTGTGTGTGTGTGTGTGTGTGTGTGTGTGTGTGTAAACCTGACACCAGCTCAGCATTCAAGTCTGCTCTGGCCACTTCTCCGGAGAAAACGATTCAATTACGCAACATCGGGAATGTCAGTGTCCCCCTCAGCAGGCGAAGCATCGCTTGAATGTGTCTCATCAAACAGTGTCCCGAATTCTCCTCCAAACACCAGTCTGGACTTTTAATGGGTTAGGGGTTTGGGGTGTCCTGTTCTAGGTCTGTCATACCACACAGACACTCAGGGCCAGGGTATCAGGAAATGGAATAAAGACACACACTCAAACTCTGTGTCCCATCGAACGAATGTGTGTCGATATTCCTGTTTGTATTTCTGTCAAAGAGAAGTGCCCTGGAATTGGAATTGTTTTTTTTGTTGTTGTTTGTTTTGTTTTTGTAAATTAACATAATTTTTAAACACTCGAAATTTGGTGAAATTCTGTAAAAAAAAGAAAAATAGATTTCTATTTTTATAACAAACATGGAGGTTTCTGGGTGATCTTGCGCTTTTTTTGATAGATTTTTTTTATTATTCTTCTTTGTAACTCAATCGACACCAGCAGCATATTGTGTGAGAAGTATTACTTGAGAATCTGTGTGAGTGTGTGTGTTTGTACTTGGTGTAAAAAATCTGAAAAAACATGCTGTGTAATGTATCAACACATCACATACAAACACACACAGTCACACTTTTCCAGAACACAGATCTACAGTTCTGAAAAGTACTATGCAAACTTACCTCAAATTTCTAGAGAAATTTACCTCAATAAAAGGAGAATATTTTTTCATTTTTCTAAACTGACTAACATTCTTGTCTCACACACACACACACATATCATCAGGTCCGTCATCCTTGACTTCTTCCCTTTAGTTTCAATGTATTTTACCATGTGGACAACAATGTAACCACACACACACACACACACACACGAAAACAGGAGGATGCACATACATTGTACAGAATTCAATTATATATTTATTGATAATTCTTTTTTACAAAACATTTCAGGGTTTCAAAATGAAATTCTACATACTGAGGCAGCAGTTTACATTATCTGATATAGAAATATCATCCGATATTATAAGAAAAATATCATCTGATATTATAAATACTTCTGAAATGGCGCGCGAGAGTATCTGAAAGGGCAGGGGGCATTCTGGGTAGAGGGTGGACGTGAGGGTGTGATGAAGGTAGTCAAGGTGCCTGCCCTCCCCAACATTCTTACGACCCTTGCCAGCGAGCAGCAAACTCCGAGGAGGTTCTGGACCCGAATCAAACCAGAATCACGCCAGACCTCAGCTGCCGCTGGGGAGGGTCAGTTTCCTTAAAAGCATGAAAGCCATGTGACCACTTTCTGTCCAATCAGCCCACAGCATTGCCTCTATCCTGAATGGTTCTAGGCCCCAGTGTGGATCAAGGTTATGAAACAGACAGCCACAGTGTAACTCCATTAGCGTGGCTGGCTGCCTGTCGCCCTCAGGCTAAAGCAAGCAGTGAAGGATGGTAGCTGGGTTTGCATTATTTTCCTTTAAATGACTGTTAGGTTTAGGTTTAATTTTAGATTCGCATAGATGAGAGTTTTACAGTACGTGCTGATGCTTACACGCATCGCTGGGATTCAAAACATCCATTCCACCCATGTCATCTATGGGGTCAGGATGTGGCCCTTTGTGTGTGTGTGTGTGTGTGTGTGTGTGTGTGTGTGTGTGTGTAGTCAAGTGAAGTGTGTAGTGTGGATCTGGTGGTTGCTAACACCACTCCTTCCTGCATTATTGATGGAGCAGAGGAGGGTAAGTGTGTGTGTAATTGTCTATGTGTGCGTAATTGTCTATGAGTGTGTAATGTGTGTGTAATTGTCTATGTGTGTGTAATTGTCTATGTGTGTGTCCAAGCCTCATATGGAGAGGGTGAATCTTTTGTTCGCTAACACCACTTTTTCCTCCCTGAATAGCAGAGTGTGTGTGCGCGTATGTGTGTGTGTGCGTGTATGTGTGTGTGTGCGCGTATGTGTGTCTGTGCGTTTGTCTGTGTGTGTCAGTAGTCGTCTCCCCTGCTCACCACCTCCTTGCAGGTGGGCCGGAGGAGGATGGTGTGCTCGAACTGGGCTGTGACGCTCCCCTTGGCGTCACAGAGCGGCGGGTACGGGTCGATGATGCCCAGGTCACACAGGTTCTTCAGCGCCATCAGGTACTTGCTCTCGCCCAGCCGGTCCAACCAGCGGCGACAGAAGGCCAGCGTGCCAAAGTTCTCGTTGATCACATTCAGCAAATGCTTGGCACGAGGTAGCCTGGTGGAAGAGGGGATATAAAAGTGTGTGTGCGTGTGTGTGTGTGTGTGTGTGTGAGAGTGTGTGTGTGAGAGTATGTGTGTGTGTGTGTGTGAGTGTGAGTGTGAGAGTGTGTGTGTGAGTGTGAGAGTGTGTGTGTGAGAGTGTATGTGTGTGTGTGAGTGTGAGTGTGTGTGTGTAAGAGAGTGCGTGTGTGAGAGTGTGTGTGTGTGTGTGAGAGTGTGTGTGTGTGTGTGTGAGAGTGTATGTGTGTGAGAGTGTGTGTGTGAGTGTAAGTGTGTGTGAGTGTAAGTGTGTGTGAGAGTGTGTGTGTATGTTAGAGAGGCGGAGCCAAAGATATAATAAGAGTGTATTTTCCAAAGACAGAATTAGAGTATAGGATTTATACTATTTTTATTGAGCAATTAAAAAGGACCTTCACTTTATTTCTTAAAGCATTTGTGAACACACACCGTCTTGCCAGTATATTGGCATGTGTACACACACACACACACACACACACACACACACACACACACACACACACACACACACACACACACACACACACACACACACACACACACACACACACACATTAACCAACTCCAGTGAGCAGCTTGTGAAAGCCTCACCTTATGGGGACGTGTCCCACATCGAAGTTCTTCATGTAATGCGAGCACTCCATGTCATCGTGTACCACACCCTTCCCTGTGCTCCCGAACGTCTCGATGGCATACACCTCATTCTCCTGTCACACACACACACAACATATGTATACACACACACACACACACACACACACACAGAGAGACATTCATAAGTGCCCCCTCAACATCCTTCAAAAGTGCTGCACACAAAGTCAATCTTAGGTTTTGCTGTATTAGTGTAACTGTATACTCAGTCCAATGTCACACTGTCACTGTTCTCTCTCTCATACACACACACTCATATACACACACACACACACCTCCATCCTTGTGGCCTCTCCTCCTTTAACGATCGGGACCGTCTTTCCGGCGTGGATCCGGTACTGTCCGATAGAGTGACCGTTCAGATTCCTGATTGGCTTCACTGAGAGAAACAGAACCAGAGCTTCTAAAACATTCTGAGCCTCAATGCATTCTGGGACATGTGTTCTGTAGCATTGTGTGGCTCAGTCACGTTCCCTGGTGGGCAAATCTCAGAAGAACACCACTGTATGTTGAGTTAAGGCAAATACTGAACAGGCTGAGTGCTATAACAATAACAACAATAACAATAACAACTATAACAATAATAATAACAACTATAACAAGTCAAAACTCATTGAGTCTTTCCTCATAGAATAGTCTGACATGTTGTACCAGGATGTTCTATTATGGTCTGTTATCATTGAGACACCAGTCTCCAAGTCTTTTAAACTTACATCAATGAAATTATCAAGTATGAGTACATTGGTATGTTTTTAAGTGTACGTGTGCAATCTGAGTATGCTACCATGCCTTGATAAGTATGTGAACATGGGTATGTTTATAAGTGTATGTGTGCAATCTGAGTATGCTATCATGCCTTGATAAGTATGTGAACATGGGTATGTTTATAAGTGTACGTGTGCAATCTGAGTATGCTACCATGCCTTGATAAGTTTGTGTACAAGTGTAAATCTGAGTATGCTACCATGCCTTGATAAGTTTTGCCATCAATCTCCACCTCATAGGATTCCATCACTTCCTGTATAGACTCGCCAACATCACAGAGACGCACATCTATCCCTGCAATCTGAACAGAAACACAATCATGTTACACACACACACACACACACACACACACACACACACACACACACACACACACACACAGTCATACAGTCAGACCTTGATGCCAGTATCGGTGGCGTCTCGCACAGCCTCCAGTAGTCTGTCATACTTTGGGTTGAAGGTAACGGTGAAGGCACAGTCAATGATCCGTCCTGCACAGACAGACACAAAATAAGTGTGTGTGCACTGCCCCCTATTTGTATAGATGTGTGCACACTTAACTGTCTATGTGTGTACCAACGTCATTCTTGCAAGGTTGCATGCTGCTGTCTCTGGCATTGTGATCTGATCTGATGATGTGCATATAATGTTAAGGTTGCAACAATCATCTTGTGTGTGTGTGTGTGTGTGTGTAATCCTCACCGTTGATGTGTGTGCCAAAGTCGATCTTACACACGTCGTCGTACTGCAGGACAGTAGGGTCGCCTGCGTTTGGGGTGTAGTGAGCGGCACAGTTGTTCAGAGAGCAGCCCGTGGGGAAGGCCAGCCCTGCATTCAGACCATCCTCCTTTATCAGCACCCGAGAACAGCCCTCCAGACGCTCACTGAGGAGGAGGAGGAGAGACAGGAGAGGGAGGGGAGAGGGGAGAGGAGGAGAGGAAGAAGAGGAGGAGAAGATGGAGGAGAGGAAGGGGGGAGGAGGGAGAGAGGAAAATGAGTACGTATGTGAGTGTGTACGTATGTGTGTAGATGAGTGTGTGAGAGTCAGTGTGTATAAGCTGGTTATGTGCTCTACAGATCCCAATCAGACTACTGTCAGAGCTGTGTGTGTGTGTGTGTGTGTGTGTGTGTTCTCACCAGATGTCTATCATGGTCATCCCCGGTCGGACCCAGCTCCTGACGTACTGTCGGACCTGTCTGTGGGCCTCGGCCGCCTGTCTGTAGTCGCTCCACATCTCCTCGTTGGCCTTATCCATCGCACGCTTCTCCTCGCTAGTGCCACGCCAGGCTGCGCTGCGACTAACACACACACACACACACATAGAATCATCACACACATGCATGTACACACACACACACACACAACATCCGTATACAGAGACAATGGCACCACAAAAAGACAAATCACCACCCACCCTAGACAGAGGACATCTCCAAATTCAGAAATACCCCCCCTGTCTCTCTGCGCCCCATTTTCTTTATTGTCTAAATGCTTGAAACATTAAGGGCGGCCTATTTAGTGCGTCTCTGGAGACAGACCCTGTTCTCTTTCTCTGACAGAGCTGTGCCGTGCCGCGCCGTCCTCCGCTTTTAGGAGTCGGCCATGACCTCCCTCTCCGCAGGAGGACACTTTAAAATAGTCAAAACAGCGAGGCAAGGTGAGAGGGGAACACTCCGCATGCAAATACATCCCAGGAAGGAACCCAGCGTGAAGCGGAACCCAGTGTGGAGCAGAACCGGTTCTGTGAGTATCGATCCTGACAGGTACCAGGTGTCAGGCAGCAGGGGAGCTAATTAGCCCAACTACTGTTCGGACCGTAAAAATTATGCTAGTTTTACAATCTGGACAGTGATTTATCACCGTCTGCATAACATTTAGAAATAACCCATGTATTAAAAAACACCAACTTAGACACGGTGTTCCAGGTTAATGGAGAGACAGGTAGAGGTATAGGGGAGGAGAAACGAGACAGACCGGCAGACAGATAGAGATTTAGATGAAAGAAAAGCTGAAAAAGAGTACATCTAGCCGCTCTGAATATGACCTGTGACCTCTCTTCTTGTTCCTGACCTGCCTGTTTATTTATCACAGGTGGAAACTACACAGTCATGCCAGTTTAATGCATTCTTATTCTGAAAACATTATGGAGACGCACGGTGGAAAGGGACCTTAAAAGACTAATGGACAGATGTAGAGGGGCAAAATGGAGAGAAGGATAGAGGGAGCGGTGTGTGTGTGTGTGTGTGTATGAGTGTTCTTACCCATCCTGAGAGGGGGGGTATTCACACTCCTGCCCCAGTGGAAACACCCCGCTGGGGTAAAGGTCACAGATAGGCACCGAGGGGGGGGCAGTCTGCACTTTGGCTGCAGAGAATACAGAGAGAGAAAGAGAGAAACAGAAAGTTACAAAAAGATGAGTCAGAGAGAGAGAGAAAAAGTTACAAAAAGATGACTCAGAGAGAGAGAGAAAGTTACAAAAAGATGAGTCAGAGAGAGAGAGAGAGAAAAAGTTACAAAAAGATGAGTCAGAGAGAGAGACAGAGACAAAGAAAGAGAGAGCGGGAGAGAGAGGAGCAGACGAGGAGAGGGAGAACTGTAAGCACCAAGGGAGAGTCCGTCTGTACTTTAGTTTGGAAGAGAGAGAGAGAGAGACAAAGAAAGAGTTGGGAGAGCAAAAGACACACAAAGAAAGAGAGGGAGGAAGAGAGGAAAAGAGTAAGACTGAGAAGAGTGAGAAACGAACAGGGATGGATGAATAGGGGCGTTTCACTGACCTTTTATAGGCCATTATGGGCGATAGAAGGTTGGGCAAGACACTCACTCACGTGTGCCAAATGTCGAGTTTGTTGTGATTTATAAAGGGAAACTGGAGTGGGACGGGCGTGCACATTGTTATAAATCAGGAGATTCTCGTCCGTAGGCCACTTCTGGAAGTGAATCCAACAGTTTTAAAAATGAGCCCCTAGTCCTGATGGACCATGATGGATCCATAGAAGATCAGGGCCAGTGGAATAGAATCCCCTAAAGGGTTCTCTTCCCTTAAGGAAACTGGTCAGGCGCTTACTCCAGTGAATGAGATTTTGCAGTAGTGGAATTCTACCATAACTATAGCACCCTTATCTTCTTAAATGAACGTACTTTAATGAATGTTATCGAAACGTCATTTTTAACATTAGTGTTAGGTAGGACATAAGTGTTAGGTAGCAATAAAGATTTAACTTAGCCGTGAGCCGTAGGCAGTGACACAACGTTAAGTATAGGCTATGGAAAATGCAGAGAAAAAAGAAAACCTACGGGGACTGAGGAGAGATATATATTGTTGGAGGAGTGTGGCAGTAGCAAGACCCGGGCTTGTACCTGGGTCAACGGGGTACTAAACCTGCACCCTGACCACAACGCCAAAGAGCCAGGCTCGATGGTATGACAGTCAGAACACTCCACCCATACGCTTCACACACACACAGGCGTCCCACAGTGGCAAAAAGAAAGTTCATTCTCAAGTGCAAATTCAATCTGGCAAAAAAAACACAAAATGTGGGAGGAAATTACTGACAAAAAAATCAATTAGAGAAATCTGGTGATGAAAAGAAAAGTCCAAGAAGTAACAAAAAAAAGAGAAGAAAAGACAGATGTTCAGCTGTAGGATAAGTTAGGCTATATCATATCGATAGCCTTTACAAAACAGGCTAATGTCACACACAAGCAATACAAACGTATCTAAAAGCGAACGGCAATTACTATAATTATTATAATTATATTATGTTATTATAATTATGTTGGATAAGCGTAGAAAACATCTATCTAGAACAACACTTTTCACTGCTAGAGGCAGTTGTTCTGTGGAATGGATGGATGGGCGGGCAGAGAGAAGAGGGGAAAGGTAGAGACAGAGAGCAGAAAGAGGAGTGTGTGTGTGTGTGTGTGTGTGGGGGGGGGGGGTGGTTAGAGTGGCAGTGCGGTTGAGTAATTGCCTGAAAGCCAGTCAGTGTGTGTGTGCGGGTGTGTGTGTTGGTGCAGTGGACTGGCCATGCGCCAAATTGCTGTATCTTGAGGTAAAACAGTGAACACACACACACATCCACACACACACACACACACACACACACACACACACACACACACACACACACACGAATGACCTTGAGCATGTTAGTGTTCTAATAACCAGTTTCTATTCGACTAGTTTCAGGCAGGGCATTAGAGCTCTCAGCATGAGCACTGAAAGTCGGGCTGAGGCGTTTGCTATAGGGGCTGTTAATCGCTTAAGTGGCACATATTTCAACTCTGCATCACTTCAGCCAGCCCGGTGGTGCGGAGAGAGGCAGAGTGCCTGTCCTTCTGGGAAGCAGACGACAAGAAGCCTGAACAAACGCAGCGCTGTCCTTGCTGGGAAGAGAACAGGGAAAAATAGGAACCAGAGTGTGTTCCTTGTTCCCCACTGATCCAAAAGCATTTGTAGGATGTACACATTTAAAGGGTGCTGGGCGAAAACTATTACTAGAAAAAACTGACCTTAAAAAAACCACAGCATTCACACACTTACATCATGCTCACCTTTGTGCGACTTTTTTACCTTTTGACCTTCGCCAGCCTGGCAGACCCCATGTAGGTCAAATGATGCAATGAAAACGGGCTAGCGTAGCACAAGTATGCTAGCCGTGTTGGGCAGAGGACAGTTGGAAGGCAGAACAGAGATGGCTCGACCTCAAAGGATATTAAAGCCTATCAATGGCTTCTTCTCGGCACAGACACCAGGGGACGTTTGTAATCCAGACAGTTATTACCATGGCATTCGTTTGTGAGTTCATAAATTGCCGCATTAAAACAAACAGCTCCACTAACAGGCAGCTTTAGGAGGATGTGGGGGCTTGATCGCTTTCACAAACCGGGCAAGCCAAACCGGACGTCATGTTTAACTGCTTTTTTCCAGCAATGACACTATTTTTCTTTTTAATGGTCACACTATGACACGTGCTATTGTTTACTTCTTTGATACTGTGTGTGTGTCTGTGTGTGTATGCGTGCGTGCATGGTGTGTGTGTGTGTGTGTGTGTGTGTGTGTGTGTGTGTGTGTGTGTGTGTGTGTGTGTGTGTGTGAGAGAGAGAGGTAGTGTTGGAGTTTGTGTGTGTTTAAATTAAGTACATTTTCCACGGGTAGAAACTAACTTCACAATTCATGTGCGACATGTCTGGAGATTGTGCCTATGTCTCTATTCCGTTTGACTCCACTAGCTGCAGTCCTATTACATCTTAATAAACTACATTCATAAACATATTGGCATTTGGGATATTTACTTCCCCCTTGACTGCATAGCTTGGGGTGACACTCTTGACACTGGTGATGGACACTTATGCTGCATAATTTAGCTTTCTTGGTAACTCATCCCTCTCTTTCGAACACCTTAACACACACACACACACACACAGAAAGAGTGAGAGTGCATAATGCACACCACTGTTGGAACTCACATCTAAGTCTTGTCTTGAGTTTATTGGATGTCCTCTGTGTGTGTGTGTGTGTGTGTGTGTGTGTGTGTGTGTGTGTGCGTGTGCGTGTGCGTGCGAGTGTGTGTGTGCATATGTGTGTGGGCATATGTGTGTGTGTGTGTGTGTGTGTGCGTGCGTGCGTGTGTGTGCATATGTGTGTGGGCATATGTGTGTGTGTGTGTGTGTGTGTGCGTGTGCGTGCGTGCGTGTATGTGTGTGTGTGTGTGTGCGTGCGTATATGTGTGTGTGTGCGTGCGTATGTGTGTGTGTGTGTGTGTGCGTGCGTATGTGTGTGTGTGTGCATGCGTATGTGTGTGCATGTGTGTGTGTGCGTGCGTGCGTGTGTGTATATGTGCGTGTGTGTGTGAATAGAGGAAAGAGAAACTCACGTCCTGCTTTCTTCTTTTTCTTCTTCTTCTTCTTCTTCCCAGCTGAGTTCTCTCCCTCCTCTCCATCTGTGCATGTAACACATGCCACACATTATAACAAGCAAACACACACACTCACACACACAAACACACACATGTCCTTCTTCATCTACACACAAGACCAAGTCAAAAGGGTTCTCTGACTTCTCAACGCTAACACTCACTGACACACTCACTGACACACACTCACTGACACACACTCACTGACACACACTCACACACACACTCACACACACACGGAAGGTGACCAGAGAGCCAACTGGAGAGCTATTTGTTTCAGTCCAACTCCCAGTCTGAGGTTTCAGACACTGGAGCCCTGTGGAGGAGACCAGACTGACCCCACCACAACCCACCACAACCCAACACAACGATTACAAGAAACACCCAATCAGGTAGGCAAGAAAAACAATATAGACCCAATCTCCAACCCAAGACAACACAAAGATTACCAGAAACACAATATAGATATCTCCAGCCCAAGCCTCTCTGGCTCCTGTTTGCCAGATCAGGGTTCTGTGAGGACAGCTGCACCACAGAAATCAATATGAGGCACACCCACGTGTCACTTCTACAGAGTTGGACTGAACCGCAGAGAACAGTGGGACCATCGCTGCATAATATATCTGTCTGGCTAACTACTTTTTGTTCTAACAATCAATCAATCATTCACCTG
>NC_045167.1:6980761-7000761 GCF_900700415.2 Clupea harengus | reverse complement strand
TAATCTCTTTTTCTTTCTGTCGCACACACACACACACACACACACACACAGACACTCTTTCATACATAAAAAAAAACACAAGAAAAAAAAAAAATCAAGAAAACCATTAGCAAGAACCTCATGCTAACACTCATCTAGTGATTTTGGTTTTGATCGACACATTCTGAAGTGAGGCAATCCCATTGGTTGACGGACATATAAGGGTGTGTGGGGTTGGTCCCCAGAGAGGACACGCCCCTAGAAATAGTTGCTACATTCTGAACATTCGATTTCTCCAACTAATTTACCTCATAAGATATTCTGTAGCACCCCCCCCATACCCATTGAGCTTACAGTGGACAAATCAAGGAGGAGGGACATTTTGTTTATGTTTATTCCGACTTTCATTGAAGAATGTTTATGAATCAAGTGATTTTGATCGTGAAAACAATAAGTATCCCACGGCAACACTATTGCTATTCCGAAACAATCCCATTACGCACCATTTCACTTGAGCAGAACCTGTCTGGTTCTCCTCACAGAGCTTGACTACATGCAAAGCAAATGCACTCAATGTTTTAAACATTCAATGTTTTATAGGGTTCCAGAAAGTTTCAACATTCTCACCACTGATCCTGGGACAGCAGTGACTGACGACCTTCTGAAAGTGTTGTGTGTTTACATCCAAATCACTTCCTGTAGGCATGACCGCTGACCCCAAATACTTCCCGTGGCTGTGTTCTCCTGATCACATCACTTCCAGCAGAAATGCCCTCGGACCCAAATTACTTTCTCTTTCTGGTGCGGATGGTGTGTTCATACACACGTGAGATTCTTTTTTCAGTGACGCACAGAAAAGGAAAAATAGATTAAATCTTGTCGGACAGGACGGAGGAGGGGTGATTGATGAATGATTAACAGAGACATTACAGAGGTACTGTCAATGAGACCCGTATGTGTGGCTGTGTGGGTACAAGTGTGTGTGTGGGTACGAGTTTGTGTGTGTGTGGGTACAAGTGTGTGTGTGGCTGTGTGGGTACGTGTATGTGTGGGTACGTGTGGGTACGAGTGTGTGTGCGTAAGGTAAAGTAGGTGTGCATGTGAGCGAGCAAGCGTGTGTGCGTGTGCGTGCATTCCTGACTAATGTGTATGACAACGCACTGGTTCTCTGGGGGGCAGTCACAGACAAGAGTTTGGTACAGAAAGGTCACCGGTTCGATCCCCTGGACCGGCAGGAAAAACGAGGGCGGACAGAATGAATAAACAGCCCTCAACATCTACGGCTGAAGTGCCCTTGAGCAGTCAGCTAACCCCCAACTGAAGGGTGTGTGTGTGTGTGTGTGTGTGTGTGTGTGTGTGTGTGTGTGTGTATGTGTGTGTGTTTGTGTCTGTGTTAAACGCAGAGTCCCAATTTGCCTCAGGGATTAATAAAGTATCTAAAAATCTAAAACAAAAGGAGTTTCCATAGCTGACGGAGAATAGGTGAATAATAATTAAAAAAAAGAACATAACATAAAAACAAAATTTCAAGCTCCTCTCCAATAAATAAGAGAAATAAAACAGAAATAAATAGGCAGGCAAGCCATTTTGTTTGTTTTTGTTTTGTTTTTCTCAAAGCAGCATCAAGTCTCTACTCATCCTCATTCTCCTCTCGTCTCTGTCTCTCTGTCGTCCTCTCTTCCTCTTCCCCCTCCTCCTCCTCTTCTTCTTCTTTCTCGTCCTCTTCCTCGTCCGAGTCACCAAAGGTGTGTTCCTGCATGTGTGTGAAGGTGTGTGAGCGGGCGGCCACCTGTGCGGCGATGGCGGAGCTGAAGCTCAAGGCTTGTGCGCCGTGGATCTCCGTCAGCCTGTCCATCACCGTCAGGGCAGGGATCCGCGGCGCCATGGGGTTAAGTCCGTCTCCTGACTCCGCCCCGGCGGCTTCTGGCGTCCCATCATACTGAAAGAGCTGTGCCTTGATGTTCTCCTGCTCCCCGTCGCCGTCGGCGACAGATGCGGATACGCCACAGCTGAACTCATTCGCCTCCTCATTGACCTCTTGATGTCTCCCCTCTTCCTTCTCCTCCTCCTTTTCCTCCTCTCCTCTTTTCTCCTCCCCATCTTTTCTCTCCTCCTTTGCCTCTCTCCCTCCTTCTTCTCCCTGTTGCACGGCGACGTGGTTGCCCATGGAAACGTCCGGTTCAGAGTGGTCTGTCTGGTTGTTTGGCTCTGATGTTTCCTCAGCAACGGGCTTCACAGCAGCTAGATGTGTGTCAAAAAAAAAAAAAAAAAAAAAAAAAGAGTAAAGAAAAAAGCAGAAACCAATATTAATACCAATAACCAAAACACAGTCCCCTCTTTCATATGCAGAATAATCTGTCTTTTGTTCATTGCTCACATTTAAGTACTCATTTCATCTGAAAGTAGGATGTGGACAGGGGAGTGAGACTGACAGGGCAGAGGCTAGAGGCTAGAGGCTAGAGCAGAATATAGAACGGAGGGACAGAGAGAGTGGAAACCTTCGGTTCTAAAACCTAGAGCTTAGGTGTGTTTCCGGTGTTGAGAAAAAAACCTTCTGTTCTAAAGCCTACAGCTTAGGTGTGTTTCCTGAGGTGAGAAAGAAAACAGATGTTTTGTGTCTGCACAGAGACAACGTTTTTCCAACATGGATTTTACTCCATTTGTTCTATACATTCCAGCCAGGTGTACAGTTTTTACAACGTTGTTATAGTTACTGCAGCAGTTATTACAGTAGCAGTACAATGTATGTGTGCGTTTCCGTTTCCGTTTCTGTGTGTGTGTGTGTGTGTGTGTGTGTGTGTGTGTGTGTGTGTGTGTGTGTGTGGGGTGTGTGTGTGTGTGTTTGTGTGTTTGTGTGTGTGTGTGTGTGTGTGTGTGTGTGTATATATGTGTGTGTATGTGTGTGTGTGTGTGTGGTGTGTGTGTTTGTGTTTGAGTTTGTGTGAGTGTGTGTGTGTGTGCACGAGAAAAGAGAAAGCAGACAAACATCTTGCTTTCTGGGTAATGAAATTTGTACCGCTGGTCAAGATGGCCACCAGTTATTGATTTCTAGGGCACTGCAGACACAGGGGAGGGAGGAATCAGAAATAAGATACCATTTTAGACAGCTGGAAAGCAGCCAGTGTGTGTGTGTGTGTGTGTGTGTGTGTGTGTGTGAAGAGAAAGCAGCCAGTATGTGTGTGTGTGTGTGTGTGTGTGTGTGTGTGTGTGTGTGTGAAGAGAAAGCAGCCAGTATATGTGTGTGTGTGTGTGTGTGTGTGTGTGAAGAGAAAGCAGCCAGTGTATGTGTGTGTGTGTGTGTGTGTGAGTGACTGAGAGTGTGTGTGTCTCTTTGACTGTGCGTGAGTGTGTATGTGTGTGTTGCTTTGCTTGGTGAAGGAACAAGTACGTACGTGTGTGGTATGTATGTATGTATGTATGTATGTATGTATGTATAGGTGTGTGTGTGTGTGTGTGGTGTGTGTGTGTGTGTGTGTGTGTGCGCTACCTTGCTCGTTGAAGAGCAGTACTTGTCGTTTGTGTCTCTCCGTCTCTGAGGCACGGAACCCCAGCACTGATTTAAGTTCTAGAAGAACCCGCTTAGACTCTTCCCCTTCTCTCCTCATGCGCTCCAGTTCCCATGGTGACAACGACGACAATCCATATTCTGGTTCGGAGTCGGAATCGGACACATACGCCTCCAACTCCTGACCAATCAGAAAGCAGGTAGACCGGCTCAATCATTTACCCCTCCAGTTACGGAGGAGGACACACAAACAAGAAATATACTGACCAATCACACAAGAGGAAAACAAAACTAAACCATTTACTGAGATGTTGCGCACACACACACACACACACACACACACACTCTGTCACACAGTCTTCCACACGCCAAAACATGCGCACACACACACACACAAACACACCTGTTCCTCGGGCACTGGGTCTCTGTCAGTGATCAGGCTCACCGGCCTAATGGGGGGCTGGGGGACAAGTGGGGGGGAATCCTCCGAACCATCTGGACTTCCTGAAGAGCACACACACACACACACACACACACACACACACACACACTGCATTATCCAACAATCTGTTCAAAGAACACATGGTCAAGACTGAAGGCATATTGGGCATCAGATTTACAGCAGCTCTAAGGATGGTTTAATTTATCCCCAGCAGTCACACCAATTACACCTTATGTTTGTTTATTAGCCGTGATAGCTTCTTATGATTGTTTTATTCACATTAAACACTTAATAAGTTTTGTAACTATCGTTTTATTTTATTTACATGCTGTTAGGAAGTGTTTCATTCATTTGTATTTGATATCAGTATCATTTCATAGGGACTCCTCAAAAATACTATTACTAGTGGTAAGCCCAATGCAATGACTAAATAACTAGCGTGTGTGTGCGTGTGCGTGTGCGTGCGCGTGCGCGTGCGCGTGCGCGTGCGTGTGTGTCCAATGCAATGACTAGATAACTGATCAGTTTGCCAAGTGCAAACACCATCATGTCCATATAGTGGTGCACTTTAAGAGGTATTGAGCTCTTTGAAAGATGATATGCGCACAGGCAGAGATAGGCCAGGTTAATGTCCATTAAACACAGAGGCTGCTGTCACTGCTGTAGCCAGTACAGACCATAAACCCCGTCAGTCTGTGGACCAGTGTTTATGGTTGCAATAACTTACAGAACGGCAGGTGGAAATGTACACTGCCGTGTTGTGTGCGTGTGTGTGTGTGTACGTGCCTGTGTGCATGTGTGAGACAGAGAAAGAAAGAAAGAAAGAAAGAAAGAAAGAAAGAAAGAAAGATAAGCAGTTTTTTCATGTGCATCTGTAGCTCTTCAGATTGAGGCATGGAGTGTATCAAGTCAACGACATGTTTGAACGTCTGTGTGAACATGTGTGTGTCTGTGTCTTAGGTTAATGAAACCCATGTATCAGTGTGTGTGTGTGGTGGACATATCTCACACACGGAAAATTCACTCACACCCACCCACACAGACAGACACACACATACCTGTGCAGTTGGTGGCCCTGCGTAGCATCTTGTCCACCTGGGTGAGTGTGTCGTCCCAGATGCCATTGCTGGCCTGCATGTGGGGCTGCAGGAGACTCAGGCGCTCCTGGAGCTCCTGGTAACCAGCCACCGTCATGGCAACTGTCTCCTTGGCCACCATCTGCTTCTCCAACTCATCCTCCAGGATGATCACCCTGAAGAAAAGTTAGCCATTACAACAAACAAACAAACAAACAAACAAACACACACACACACACACACACAAAAGCACCTTGAGAAGTTGGAGTATAATCACACACACAAATACTTATGCAGATTTAGGCTACGGGTTACAAGAAGGTGACGGTTGAGAGGAACTCCACTGAAATGAAAGACACCCAGTATGTGACCCAGAGACATAAAGGATCTCCTGACAATTTCTCTCCATTTTAATAACAATTTTGATGATACATTTAAAGGGAAAACCTTTAAACTGAAAACAACTTTATTTCAGTTTTGCGTCTTCATTACTGTGATGAATTTTATAGATCAGACTAACATACTTTTCGGTCAGTGAGGAGACTATGTTTCAGTCATATTCATAATTCATAATTTATGCTGCAAGGTGTTTTCATTGACGGATTCTCCAGCAGAAATTCTCCTACCACTTAGACATTGATAAAGACTGCCCCCCTGTGGCACTATAGGGAACTGTTTTTTTTTTTTGCTGTCCAGGGATGGTACTTTGCAGGCCATTTTACCCTCATAGACAGAAACAGACAAAGAGAAAACCTAGGCATGGAGTGTGTTGACATCCTTACACTTTGTTGTGTTTGTGTGTGAGTGAGAGAGTATGTATGTATGTATGTATGTGTGTGTGTGTGTGTGTGTGTGTGTGAGAGAGAGTATGTATGTATGTGTGTGTGTGAGAGAGAGAGTATGTGTGTGTGTATGTGTGAGAGATAGAGAGTATGTGTGTGTGTGCGTGAGGAAGAGAGTATGTGTGTGTGCGTGAGGAAGAGAGTATGTGTGTGTGTGTGAGGAAGAGAGAATGTGTGTGTGTGTGTGTGTGTGTGTGTGTGTGTGTGTGAGAAAATGTGTGTGCGTGTGTGATGAGTAGAGTTTTCAGGTGTAACTGCAGGCTTCGGACAGAGGCGTGGAGTGTGTTGAATTGTGTTAGAGTGTGTGTGTGTGTGTGTGTGTGTGTGTGTGTGTGTGTGTGTGTGTGTGTGTGAGATACGTACTCATTGAGTAGTGTTTTCAGGTGTAACTGCAGGCTTCGGACCGAGGCGTGGAGTGTGTTGAGCTCGTGACACCTCTGTCGCGTGTGTGAGTGTGTCCTCTCACTCTGGGACTGCAACTGCATCTCAAAGTAGCGGTGGAAGTCGTAACTGCGCTGCAGGTCGCCGAGGCAACCACTCAGGGTGTGCTGGAGGGGGCTGGTCACCGTGGTGATAGCCTGGTGCATGATGAGACTGGAATCCTCCTGTCGCCCCGGCGACATCAGAAGAGCCAATCGACGGAAGAACTCAGAGCTTTGTCCCACCCACAACTGGAACAGCATCTGAAAACAAGCGTGTGTGTGTGTGAGTGTGAGTGCGTGCGTGAGTGTGTGTGTGTGTGGGTACAGTGTGTGTGTGAGTGTGTGTGAGTGTGTGTACAGTGTGTGTGAGTGTGCAGTGTGTAAATATGGGTGACATTTATATCTGGATCCCACTAAAAGCATCATACTGGCAAAGACAGAAGATGTTTTAGTTACGGAATCAGTAGGTCTGACAGTGGTTGTGTGTGACAGAGAATCAATGTGTGCATGTTACTGTGTGAGTCCATTAGTGTGTGTGTGTATGTGTGTGTGTGTGCGCACCTGTGTTGACATTTACACAAGAATACTTGCATGCGCACCTGTGTTTACATATATGTGCTTGTGTGTGTGTGTGTTCGCGTTCGTCCACCTTGAGCGCTGACAAACTGTGTGTGTGTTTATGCGTGTGTGTGTGTGTAAGTGCATGTGTATACAAGTGTGTGTGCGTGTGTTTACCTTGTCTACTGGTGGGCTATAAGTCAATGGTGTGTGTGTGTGTGTGTGTGTGTGTGTGTGTGTGTGTGTGTGTGTGTGTACCTTGAGTGCTGGCAGGCTGTAGTCATCGGTGAGTTCCTGCACCTGGTCATCAGTGAGATGTTCCGCCCCCAGGCCCAAACCGAGCTCTTTGATTGGTACGCTGGACACGTAGTTCACCACATTATCCATCTCAGAGGACAGAGGGAACCTGGGGCTAGAGTTAAGGGCCAACTCTCAAAGGAACATACACACAAACACATTCAGAAATTCACAAACATGACTGCTATACACACACACAGACAAAGCACTCTCTCGCACACAACATTTCTTTCCCTAAATAATACCCTCTTTCTCAGACATTAACACACACCCATACTTACTGTTTACTACCTACTGTGTAATGCGATACTTATACATGTTTGCCCAGCGCTACTCACACAAACACAGTGCAACTTGAACATACACACTCACACTTGGTACCGCTCAACATACACTGGAGGCAGCACACACACACACACACACACACACACACACACACACACACACACACACACACACACACACACACACACACACACACACACACACACACACACACACACATACTCCACAGGTTGTGTGTGTTGTCATGGAGATTGAAGGATACGACTTGAGCATGAGGCAGGTGGCGAGACGGGAGGCTCGGAAGGCGGAGCGAAGGCTCTGATAGGCGGCTTTGCGTAGGCCAATCAGCTGCTGGCCCCGAGGAGTTCCCGCTCTGTTGAAGGGACAGGCGGCGCTTACCCTGTCGAGCAAACTTGACAAGTGAAACGTGACTCGACTGTGCAGACGTCCCAGACCCAAAGATCACATAGAACATACACTAGGCTAAACATGCAACAGACACCACGCACACACAACACTACAAAACACAGACAGTATGCTAAAGCTAAACGTTAAACAACGCACACACAACACTACAAAACACAGACAGTATGCTAAAGCTAAACGTTAAACAACGCACACACAACACTACAAAACACAGACAGTATGCTAAAGCTAAATATGGTACACCACTTGACAAACACTTCACTACACTGTGTAAACGTTAAAAACACATAACACAACACACATGTACATCACAAAACACAATGCAGACTTAATGTCAAGGTTACACAAGCCACAAACACTACTACTACGCACACACACAATGCAACACACACTATTAACTCTTCACACACACACATACTGACGAAACGTAGACTAAATACACTATGCTACATATATGACACTGTGTCACAGTCAACCACAATGCACACATGCCAAAATGTGCAAGTCTACAGGTGAGATACACACACACACACTCACAGGTCAGAACATGCAAGTTATCAGGTGAGATACAGCCATACAGACACACACACACACACACACACACACACACACACACACACACACACACACACACACACACACACACACAGACGCACAAAATCCTATACTATCTGGACACACAGTACACTCACAAGACCAAAAGCAAACAGAACAGACATAAGCAGACAGTGCAGTATGATATATGTAAACGAGTGCACATGCAGTGTGTGTGTGTGTGTGTGTGTGTGTGGGACAGTGCAGTGAAATGACTGGACCTATGTTGACCTAATGTGAGTCATGGGTCAAGAACATGTCTCTGTGAAATCTCCAAACCAACTTTTCATGGTTTCTCTGTTTCTTTCTCTTTCTCTCTCTCTCTCTCTCTCTCTCTCTCTCTCTCTCTCTCTCTCTCTCTCTCTCTCTCTCTCTCTCTCTCTCTCTCTCTCTCTCTCTCTCTCTCTCTGTCTGTGTGTCTGTGTGTGTGTGTGTGTGTGTGTGTGTGTGTTTGTGTAAATGATACATGATTTGTACAGTAAAAATCATAAAAGGGGCCACAGGACTGAGTGAGTCAGTCATTGAGCGGAGAACAAAGCCTGGCTTTCTCTTTGTGTTTAAGTCTGAGAGGTTATGGGGGATGGGACGTTCCTTAAAAGAGCCTTTTGTTCCCACACTTCTCTAAAGGTGTCTTGAGAATCGCTCCTTCGAGGCTAGTGATCTTGAGAGAAATAAGAGAAATAGGCCAAAGGTGTTTGGGTTTGTTTAGACTCTATGCAGAACCAGTTGTTAAGTCCAACGATCCGCCGTCTGAAGTGACATGCGGTTCCTTTCAATGTTTGATCTTTAAAATGAGGAACTAGATGAGCATTTATTGGACTTCGATTACATTAGATCATCCTTCAGCGTGGACAGGGGTTAAAGTACAATCTTGATGGAGCGCTTACTCCGAACACATTTGCATAGAGCAGGTAACCGTGTCTTAGGGAAGGCTCTTTGGCTTACGGAGGCTTTCCAACCGAGCATAGAAGAGTTTAGGCAAATATTGGTGCTTCAGATTTGGCCATCCTTCACTCCCCCCAGTTGCTCTGACTCTGCTCTCTAAAGTATCTGTTAGTGTTGGTTTCAAAATGTCAGTCTGGAGGCTAAACTGCTGATTGACTGAGGATCTTGTGAGGGATAGTGTGTGTGTGTGTGTGTGTGAGAGAGAGAACGAGAGAAAATGAAACTGATGCTGCAAAATAATGTATTTAGTGCGTAGGTAATTTTCCAGTCCACCACACTGTTAACTTTTAAAAGGTGTGTGTGTGTGTGTGTGTGTGTGTGTGTGTGTGTGTGTGTGTGTGTGTGTGTGTGTGTGTGCCAGTTCGAACATGGGTGTGTGGGCATGCCCATGGTTGTGAGTGTGTGTGTGCTTGTGTGTCTGTGAGTGTGTGTTTGTGAAAGAGCGTACATTCCACTGTGACTGAGTGTTTTCAGGTGTGTTTTTGTTATAAATGTGTGTGTGCATGCCAGTGTCCCATAAGTGTGTGTGTGCATGCCATTGTGAGTGTGTGAGTGTGTGAGTGTGCTCTTACAGTGTGAATCCGCGGTAGATAACTTCTGTCTCCTGGACCAATCGGAGTGTTTTCCTGCAGACGCTGGTCAGTGTGCGGCTCTCTGTCACCAGACGCTCCACACACACACACTGCTCCCACACACACTTCTGCTGCAGCGCTCGCTGTCTAAGAGCAAAGCCCCGCAACACCATGCACACACTCAGGCACAACACACACACCCCTGGAGACAGGCCGAAGCATTCGCACGCACACATTGCAGCCAGGACCGCCACCAAACACACCAGGACAGAGACATCCCTGCAGAGAAAAAAAGAAGTGTGTAAAAAAGTGTGTAAATGTGTGTTAATGTGTGTGTGTTAATGTGTGTGTGTGTGTGTGTACGGTGTGTGTTTGTGTGTTCATGTGTGTTCATGTGTGTGTGTTAATGTGAGTGTGTTAATGTGTATTAATGTTTGTGTGTGTGTGTGTGTGTGTGTGTGTGTGTGTGTGTTTGCTAATGTGTGACTCACATGTGTTAATGTGTGTGAGTGTGTGTGTGGTAATGTGTGTAAGTGTGTGTGAGTCTTTCTCTGTATGAGTCTGTGTGTGAGACAGAGCATGGAATGAATGTGTGAGTGTGTTTCACAGTGTGTGAGTGTGTGTAAGAGTGTGTGAATAAAGTGTGTGTATGCTACTCTGTGTGTGTGTGTGTGTGTGTGTGTGTGTGTGTGTGTGTGTGTGTGTGTGTGTGTGTGTGTGTGTGACTAAGTTTGTGTTGCATGCAGCATGAAAACAAAAAAAGGATGTCACTGCATAGTACACATGCTGCATACTGAATGTAGCCTACTTTCAGAATCATAAGGCATAACTGTGTCTGTGTGTGTCTGTGTGTGTCTGTGTGTGTCTGTGTGTGTCTGTGTGTGTCTGTGTGTGTCTGTGTGTGTGTGTCTGTGTGTGTGTGTCTGTGTGTGTCTGTGTGTCTGTGTGTGTCTGTGTGTGTCTGTGTGTGTCTGTGTGTGTCTGGTGTGTGTCTGTGTGTGTGTCTCTGTGTGTCTCTGTGTGTCTGTGTGTGTCTTGTGTGTGTTGTGTGTCTGTGTGTGTGTCTGTGTGTGTGTCTGTGTGTGTGTCTGTGTGTGTGTCTGTGTGTGTGTCTGTGTGTGTGTCTGTGTGTGTGTCTGTGTGTGTGTCTGTGTGTGTGTGTGTCTGTGTGTTGTGTGTGTCTGTGTGTGTGTGTGTGTGTGTGTCTCTGTGTGTGTCTGTGTGTGTCTGTGTGTGTCTGTGTGTGTCTGTGTGTGTCTGTGTGTGTCTGTGTGTGTCTGTGTGTGTGTCTGTGTGTGTCTGTGTGTGTCTGTGTGTGTCTGTGTGTGTCTGTGTGTGTCTGTGTGTGTCTGTGTGTGTCTGTCTGTCTCTGTGTGTGTGTGTGTGTGTGTGTGTGTGTGTGTGTGTGTGTCTGTGTGTGTGTGTGTGTGTGTGTGTGTCTGTGTGTGTGTGTGTGTGTCTGTGTGTGTGTGTGTGTAAGTATGCAGTACCAGACAGTGGGTTTGGCCAGTAGCTGGGGTCTGGGTAAGGCCGTGTCCACACTGGGGCAGGCAGAAGTAGCCGATCCCAGAGAGAGGATGCTGGGATCCAGCAGCTCGATGAGCTCAATGTCCTCCTGCAGCAAGACGTCCTGCGACAACACACAACGCAGGGCGTAGCGCCGAAACTCTTCATCCTAAAAACACACACAAACAACACACACAACACAACGTGACTGTTGCAACCTTGCACATCATCAGATCTTTGATTCAATGAATGATTCTGTGTACTAGTCCCCCCCACACTCACACACACACTTTCTCTTATGCACATTCATAAATATATTTCTCCCCACATACGCTGTCAGAAAAACAGAGAGAGAGAGAGAGAGAGGGTGACACAGAGAGAAGGAGGAGAAGGACTGAGAGAGTCATGACAGGAAAAAAGAAATGGACGTGGCCTAGGTCACTGACTGCACTGTTGCCTAGGTAACCCTTACCAGCTGTCGTTCATGTTGTTGTGTCGTGTTACTGCTGAAGACCACACTCAGGCGACGCATGGCTCCCGTGAGTTTCCTGATCCAGCTCTCCTGCGCGCGCGCACACACACACACACACACACACACACAAAATGTATCGTCACAGAAGTTTGGATGCAGTGTAAGTAAACTATGTGAACATAAATGTACAGTACCATGCTCTGGGTCCCCTTTTCTCTCTCTCTCACAAAGGAGATTATGACACAAACACACACAAACAGACTCTCTCTCTCTCTCTCTCACTCACACACACACACACACACACAGACACACACTTGTAAGCAATAGTGTATGTCCTTGACTGAAATGTTCCCCATGCCTGGATGAAGCGTTGAAGCGATCGTTAAAATCGCAAAGCATAACTAATCTGCTGTGACCATCAAAACACACACACACTTCAAATACCAAATATACGGACACACACAGAGCTGACCTACTATAGTGACAAATAAATCACACACACACACACACACACACGCAGACAGATTGATTATTGATTTTTTCTTTCATACATCAGAAATTAAGGCATCCATGAGAACACTGCTCCGCCCCCACAAACCCCCCCACCCCCACCAAACAAACACACACTATTTTGAGATTTCACACAGCTGCCCCCACCCCCCTCACCCCAAGTCCACACTAAAGAAAGACCCAAAACATCTAGGGCTATTATCACCAGGAGGACACCAAGGAGGACACCAAGGAACGCTCATTAAAGTATTCACACTTCACCCTCTCACCCCCTCAGCACTAGCTACCAAACATTCCACTCGCAGACTATTCAAGACATGCCAACAGAAGACCCGGCATTGGGCCTAGTGAAACACTCACACACACACACACACACACACACACACACACACACACACACACACACACACACACACACACACACACACACACACACACACACACACACACACACACACACACTATAAGATCAAGACCAGAGCCTTGTGAAACATTAAGTATTGCGCGCACACACATACACACACAGACGGTCTTGCCAACTTTTGCCCTGTTATAATCGGTCTTTAGTATTCCACTGGTGCAACACTGAGAATATCCCTGGACCATTGTGTCATCTTACAAGAGAGAAAGAGAGAGAGAGAGAGATAGAGAAAAGAGAGAGAGGAGGGAGAGAGGGAGAGAAAGAGACGGAAGAGAGAGGGAGAGAAAGAGATGGAAGGAGGAGGAGCGAGAGAATTTCAAGGTCACACAACGGTAGTATGAAACAGAAAATATGCTTCAGTACACACATACACACACACACTCCATTCCTCAGTGTGTGTGACTGTTTCAGATTGATACAAGCAACAAGCAGTGTCAGCTTATTGCCTCTCTCAGACAGAGACAGACAGACAGACAGACAGACAGACAGACACACACACACACCACACACACAAACGCGAGTGCGCACACTTTATTGAACATTCGTCACTCTCGTGTGCTTTCTGTAGCTGCAGGCAGGAATCTCTCTCTCCCATCAGGATGTCATACACAATAACCCCAAACATTAAACAGACCCACGACATCACTTCCTGTCCATCTTATCAAACTCAGTGCAGACTCGCCATCCCATCACAGATTCTCATTGACTCTCTCGCTACCCTGCCTGCATAATGCTCACACACACACACACACACACACACACACACACACACACACACACACACACACACACACATTTAAGCTAATCTATATGGAATTCCCCTCGCACACACACACACACACAGGCACTAAATGAACAACAGACCCTCTCATTGAATCTCCACTGTCTTTATAAATGATAGGTCGAAGGTCGGCAGGGGCGGGGCAGAGTTGTCACTCACTTTCTGAGGGGGCGGGGCGTCGCGTGAACACGCCCCCTCGTCCTGAGCTCGGTCATCCTCCTGAGAAACGGGTGCACACGCTTCGAAATCAGTGTGTCCTAGATCCTGAAGATACTGGAACAGGGGAGAGTTCTAAAGGAACACAAACACAAACACACACACACACACACATCACCAAATTAGTGCTGGAGACAGGGAGCGAAAATGAGGGAGGGTGACACAGGGTGTGTGAGACAAGATGGCAGGAACATTTGGGGGAGAGATGTCCCTTCTGATGTACATTGTGTATACAGTACAGTAGAACATTATGGTCATGCCAATGAAGCTTCTTTTGAATTTGAGAGAGACAAAGAGAGAGAGAAAAAAAGGAAGAGAGAGAGGGAGGGAGAGAGACAGAAGGAGAGAGAAGGAGAGAGGGGAGGAGGGAGAGAGAGGGGGGGAGAGAGAGGGAGAGGAGGGAGAGAGACAGAAGGAGAGAGAAGGAGAGAGGGGGAGGAGAGAGAGGGAGAGGAGGGAGAGAAAAGTAGAGCAGAGAGAAGGAAGACAAATGATACAGACAGCAGACAAGGAGGATAACTGTGAGAGTGAGAGTGTGAGAGAGAGAGTCAGTGAGAGCGAGGAAGAGAGAGTGAGAGAGCGAGGAAGAGAGTGAGAGAGAGAGAAAGAGAGAGTGAGAGAGAGGGAGAAAGAGTGAGTGAGAAAGAGAGGAAGAGTGAGTGAGAAAGAGAGCGAGAAAGAGAGGGAGAAAGAGAGAGTGAGGGAAAGTGAGAGAGCGAGGGAGAGAGTGAGCGATAGAATCTTCATTTTATGACAGAGTCCAGCTTCACACAGTGTTACGGATCAACTAGCCCTCTCATAACCAAATCCCCCACATCCCCTATTCACGGGAGCCAGGCTTTGGTATTTTAGCTAAACTGATCCTTTGTGTTAGCTAAATTTCCCCCTTTAGCAAACACAATGGCCACCACACTCCCTCCAGCACGGCTGATCATGGGTTATATCCAACTGAAAATTAACTCCTCACAGGTTATCACAACCTCACAAACTGACAGAGAAGCCGACAGGTGAGCTAAGCAAAGTCCTCGTGGCTCTCCGCTAATGTCTATGGTGAAGCTGAATATTATGAACCTAATGTCTATGGTGGAGCTGAATATTTTAGAAATATACCATCACATGCTTGGTCCTGTGGCTCTCCGCTAATGTCTATGGTGGAGCTGGATATTAAGAATATACCTAATGTCTATGGTGGAGCGGAATATTAGGGAATATACCATCACATGCTTGGTCCTGTGGCTCAACGATTAAAGCACAGTGCTACGGCACCAAGGTCATGGGGTCAATAGCCAAGGATCACTAGTAGCCTACAGCTATCTGTACTGTATTATAATTATAAGCCACTTTGAGTAAAAGAAGGTTTGCTGAATGAATAAATGTGTATATCATAAGCACTTTCTCAGTCCCTCTGTCATTCAGTTTACGTCTATGAATCAGTCTCTCTATCCCTCTGTCCTGTTACCTCTCGTCCAATCCTCATCCTCCTGCCTGGCCTAGGGTAGTACGCCATCCTTTTCCTGCCTCGCTGCCTGCCGCTGCCTGCCGCTGCCGACCCAGACAGACTTCCCTCCAGGCTCCGCAGAACAGGAACCGACCCCGACTGCGCTCCTTTCACTCGGACCCGGGGACCGGCCGACCAGATTACCATTCCACACGGATTTGAGCAAAGCGTCTTAGTTGGCCCGAGTGTTTCCTCATCTGCTCTGTGCCCACCTAGCCAGCGCCCCAAGGCGGCTAAATCAACCTCTGCTAATCCCTCACTGGCTCCCCAATATGATTTTCAAATCTTACACAAACAAACTGTATCCACCTCATTATTTATGTTCAGACTTCAGCAAGAGGTGCAGTAGTTCAGACCTGAAGGACATATGGTGGGAGAGTAGAGAGAGTAACTAACTCATCGCTGACAGCTGCGGAGTTGAAGCCAGACCAGGGCCACATTAGGGCGGGAGCCACTGGACAGTCACCTTCGGTCTGGGAGAAGTCTAGTAAGTAAATGTGCCTGTGTAATGCACACCCCGTGCATATTTGTTCACTTTTCAAGGGAAGTTGTCATGCCTGCTGCGATGGTAGTGTCTATGTTTTCTAGTGTGGTGATGGTTGGCTGGCATGCTCCTTTGGAAAAGGTTGCTGGTGATTGGACTATCCCAAGTAAAGTTGAGCAGCGGTGAAGTCGCCTGTTTTCATGAGCCCAATTAGATCCGTGAATACAGGCAACCCTAACTGGATAATCTAAATTAGGCTATACTCCAAATCAGACACTAATCTACCATTACAACAGAGTAAACAAAGCGCCCGTTGATCTGAATTCAAAGCTTCCATCACAAGTTTCTGTAAAATCAGCTCGCTTGATGACCAGCAGCACTGATGCTGTTGGGAATGGCTCTTAGGAGTAAACGTCATTGCAAAGAGCAGAATGTGGCTCCAGTCTCATCCGTTTTCTCCTGAATGATCGGTAGCGTCAGCAGCCGTCTCGGTAATTGGGTCAGCGTTTTCCGGGTAAAAGTGGAGAACGGGGCGGCCACAGATATGATTTATGATCAACACAGACCCACAATTCACCTATCGGAGCGGATCAAAACACCCAGCTGTCCAGCCAACGTTACTTGGTCAGAGAGAGAAATAGACTTAACGTTAATGTGAACATGCAGTGTAGACTTGCATCACTCTATATAATCACCGAAGGATCAGCCGATCAATTCCATTGTCACTTCCTTCCCAGTTAACACCAAGTGAATAGGCCTACTGTATTTTAACGTTATGAGATTCAAAATCACGTTGATGCTTAAGATCTGATCAACTGACAGCACACTCAACTTTTCATCACATAAACCTCGCCCAAAGTTACCTACACCTGGTGATAGCAAGTTAACTAACTCACTACCTGGGTGCAAGTTAGCATGCTTAACTTATCGGTATGACGTTTACACACGTAGAACTACAGACGCATAATAACACACTATGCCTGGAGATATGGTGCCAGCTAGAGTTAACGTTACATAGCTGAGTTACAAACAGGTACAGACCGCACGCTGTCAGAGCAGTTTCACACACCCCACTGAGGAAATGGCCCTCATGAACAGGCTAACTGTTAGCAAACAATCACCATGTCAACTGCATTTGAATGACAAAAAAAGAATTCCCTTACATTATAGGCTATACTGTGCAAGTCAGCGCCTACTTGACACTAGCAACAATCCTCATGTGGAGTTGTAAGCTGACGGCATTAGCTTGTTAGCAAGTTAGCTGAGTACATTGCATCTGATTGCTATAAGCTACACATCAGGCGTCTGAGTAGCGTCAGCCCCAGTTTATATCAAGCGACTAAAGTCGTGTACACTGCCCAAAAAAGATTATGCTTACCTCGAACACCACATCTTCATCGAACTCCTCAGTCATTGCTCTCCGCCATGTATCTCAACGTCGCGCATTCTGGGATTGTAGTCGGGCAAATCAACAGCAGTTGGATGTTAAGCAAGTCCTCTAAATGCGCAAAGAAGATTCATCACGGAAACTACATTTCCCACAATCCATCGCTGACACACATTCCCATCGAAAGACTTTCGTGGTCCGGCTGCCTGGGAGCTCACGTACTCCTCCAGCGCCGGTTTAGGGTATTGCGCATCAAAGTTTCCGAGAGGAGAATCCAGAATAACTCCGTGCTCGGAAACCGACAAAACGGGAGAGAAAGGAAAGAGAATCGGCAAGTCTTTTTCTTCGGTGTCAGCAAAACAACGGCTTTTGGATGTAGCGCTGGAATTTTGCTTGGATTTCTTAAATGGGACTGTCAATGGCCCGGGACAAGGAAAGCATAGGAAAGCGGTCGCCTTGAATGCAAGTTATTCACAGACCGAGGAATCATGAGTTCAGGTTAGTTTCCTGTTGGAATCACGGTGTTGGAAGTGAGGAATAATATTGTCGACCAAGCAGTTTACTGCATTGTTCTTGAACAAGTTTAAACTCTGCTTTATGTACACACCTAACACAGTAACATTTTGATTGATTGAATCGCTTAGATTAACTCTCAAAGTTTAATCCCATTTTAAGTGAAGTTGTCTTTGTGGACAACGTTTCAGAGCTTGCTGTGAATATCCGTTTTACGCAAAGAGCAGCGGATGATGGAAAAAAAATTGAGCTGGGATGCGCAAAATCTAATAAAATCAAATCACAGTGTTTAAGTTACTGTTTCTGTTGTTCTATGCCCTTTCACAGATTCAAATACAGAACGCGACACAATTTAGCCGTGTGTAACGATGATTGTCTTGCTCTCTCTTTCTCTTTGTGTATGTGTGTGTGTGTGTCAAAATAGGGCACATATTTTCTTTTTGATTGGAAACAAAGAAGAGAAAATGCCACGCGTAGCTTAAGCGTTAAGTGTAACGTTACTCCATTGTTCAAGATCTCAACCCCGTTGCTTGTTCATCTCCAGAAGTCACAAGTTTTACAGCTCTCTAGCCAATCCTCTTTTAATGCCCCCAGAATAACTGTTAACAAATCTGCAACGTGTTTGCCCTAGTCAGCTAACGTTTCGCTGACTAATATAACCGGTAAATGACGATGCGTAAATATGCATAAAGTCGAAATTTAACAGTGACTGTAGAGTTACATATTTGTATTCGCCCGAGCTTGAGGGTATAGGGCTGACTGAGAGCATGATGATCACGTCTCGCGTGGAGCCTATTGTGTGTGTGTGTTGACTCGGGGATCCCCGCGCACGCTTCTTTCTATCCCTGGAATGCGTTCCTGTTTTTTATTTAGGCAATTCGTTTTGTTTACTTCAGTATCACTTGGTGTATCATTTTTGCCACTGAGTTGTTTAAACGCTCAAACACAAACTTGCAGAAAATGCTCCGTAGCAACTTGAGGCTTACTTCAGTTTAGCTTACTGTACGTGGCTAATATGCCATAGAAATATGTTGTCTGTTCGGGTGTCGGGTGTGAAATGACTTGAAGCTTGTGAGACAACTGCGGAGATCCTTTTGGCTGTAGGGTCTGGTCTGGACGAACTAGGCTCTTTTTTTTAGGATCACAGACACACACAGGCAGGCTGTCACTGCTCTTCGTTACTACTGCCACTATGTTTATATTTTGCAGTCTCTTGCAGTGTACTCCTTCTCTTTTCATCTTTTCATTTGTGTTGCTCTCTCTCTCTGTCCATCTTTCTCTTTAGGTGTGAAGAAGCCTCCAGTTGCCCCCAAACCCAAAGTGAAACCTCCACCCCCTCCTATTGCCCCAAAACCAGACCCTCTCCGCTTGCAACCATCACCGGCGGCAACCAAGAGGCCCAAACCAGCACTGGCTCCGAAACCATGTCCCTCCAAAACCAGCTCCAATCCACCGCCTAAGTCCAGCATAGCCAGGGTCCCTCCGAACACACACACGCCCCCCTCGCCGCGCACCGCGGAGACCACTCCACACACACTGCCGGACACACTCCACCTTCTCAACTCCAAGAACGACGCTCAGAGTCCCCAGAGTTCTCGGAGTACACACACGCGCTACATCATTAACACATGTGTGTGCGGGGAGAGCACCTGCGAACAGTGTCATCGTCTTGGCAACGGCGGTGACACCCACCTCCTCCTCTCCCTGCCTGGACAGAATGGCGGGGAGGAAGTGAGAGGGAGGAGAAAAGACGAGGAAGGAGAGCAGAATGGCGGCGTGGTCGCAGACCTCACACACACTCCTATCCAAGGAAAGGACCGAGCACACACACCAACAGGCATAGAGGATGTTACACACACACGCACGGACATGGAACAAACGGCACACACTCCAACAAACCCACCACAGACCCTCCACTCCATGTCAGCCGACTGTTCTCATGATTCACCCACACAAAATCACACACACTCCCCCCTCCCACACACACACTCCCCTCTCCCACAAACCAGGACGCGACGACGCAGGTCACCCAACACACCCTCTCCTGAACACACACCCACAGACACACCCAGCCCCTTGCAGAGGTGTCTCAGCAGGGGTGAGGTGAGGGCCGGCAGCGGAAGTCCGCAGTGTGAGTGCGACATCTCGCAGTGTGTGTGCGACGTGTCGCGGTGTGTGTGCGACGTGTCGCGGTGTATGTGCCGGGAGAAGAGTGTGATCTCACCGGTTCCTGCTCCCCCCAGCAAACCCCTCCCCAAGCCCATCCCAC
>NC_045167.1:6918261-6963261 GCF_900700415.2 Clupea harengus | reverse complement strand
GGGTGGTCTCACCTAAACCGTAGGAGTGTTCGTTTCCAAGTGTTTGTTGTTGATAGGCCTTCACTGTCATCCTTATTTGTGTGTGTGTGTTTGTTTTGTTTGTGCCTGAGCAGATGGATCGAGGCGTTCCAAGAGGCCATGATTCTTTGACCCCGTCCCCTGATTGGTTGAGATTTAACCTCTTCAGTGCCCCATTAGCTGGAAGGGTCATTCCAACTCTCACAGGCTCTTCCTGTGTACACCCCACCCATAAGGCCAGATCTAGGAAGTACTGACAACTCCTGTGCAATGCCTGATGGGACTTGTAGTACGTCACCAGTGTTTGTCTCCTGATTTCTATAAAAACTGACAAATTCAAGAAATGGATTCCACCATGCAAAGAAGAAACAGGAAGAGGAGGCAGGACTCACCTCAGTCGTGTCTTTAAATGTCAATCACTGGAGAAAGCCAATCACAAAATTGCATTTTAATCATATATATAAAATGGTTTGATACCATCCTACTTTGATTCACTTGAAGTGAAGATTTTTTTTTTTAACTGCAGCCCAGTGGGAAAAGTAGTTGTTTAAGGAGACTACTTTCAGTTCATGAAGCCATGTTGGACTTGCAGCCCTTTAAGAAAATATCAGGGAAAAGGGGTCTGTCTATGTTTGTGCGTGTATGTGTGTGTGTGTGTTTATGGGAGAAAGAGTTTGCATGCATCTGTGTGCATGTGTGTGTTCTAGAAAGAGTGTGTTTGTGTGTGTGTGTGAGGACATGCCATTCTGGGAGTGGCTGTTTGCCAGGGAACCCGGCCATTCCCCCATACAGTTGACCCAGCCAGCTTAGTGACCCAGAAGGGAAGGGTGGGGTGAGGAAAAGGAGGAAGGAAGGGACTTGGGAAGAGGAAGAGACGGGAAACAGGGAGCCACGCAGATGTTTTCACTGAAACCCTTCATTTTGCCCTCAGCAACAGAAAGAGACCCAAGCATGCCACACAGTCCCTTAGTCTGCCAAAGAGGACAGAGCCCTGAAAGTGCACACACTACTAGTGTACACTTGACACCATGGGAGGGCAAGGGGGGAAAGCATGCTGTCCCTTTGCTGCAGGTGGAGCTGTCACGTCACGTCACTAGAGGGTCAGAGGTTAAGTGAAAAAGAGCATCAGAAGGTGTCCCATGAGTTCCATCGGGCTTGGCTCGTTGCCATGGATACTGACGCTGAGAGGAGTAGCTCATTGGGAGAGACTTTTTTTTTTTGCAATGCACTGTGGGAGAAGCTCACTGAGGATGAGCAGATAGACAGGGAAAGAGTCTGTGATTCTGAAAACAAACATCATTCAAATGTCTTTATTAGCAATGTTTTTTTTTTTTTTTTTAATGAAACTTTACGTTTGTGCCTCAAGCAAATGCTTTTTTAAACTAATGTATAGAAAAAACGTCATACTGGAAAGAACTGGAACTAAGTGATGTAAATACAGAGTTTAACTTGTAATATAGTATGTATTTAAAATTTGGAAGCCTGTGAAACAGGTTTTGATGAAATAGTGAATCTGAATGCTAAAATACTGTGCCTTTCTGAGTCAAACATTTTAAGACCACACACTACACTAGGTTTGACAAACACACACACACACACACACACACATTTCCCCCTTACGATATTCACAGGATCACTTTGAGCATACACAGCTAAACTAGTTATGATGACATGTTGCTATGTAATTTCTCATGTTATTTTTTGCAGTAATACTTTAAAGAGGTTTACTATTGTAATAATGTTATCGACGTTCACTGTTTTTGTAATTTACCAGTTGTATGTGTTCATGAAAGGGGGACTATTCCAGTTGTATGTTTACTGAGGCCTTCTTACACTGTACATTGATCACTTGGTTTGTACTTGCAACACTCGGAGCAAGACTGGGCTAGCCTGTGAAAGACGATATCCCTTAAAAGTAAAGCTTAGTCTCATACCATGTATGTAATGTAAAGACGATAATGTATGTAATTCAGTTTGTAGGACAAGTTCAGGTAGCACAGTGCCTTATTAATTGAACTTTACCAGGTTATATGCATGTTAGAAGTATGAATACACAATGACAATGAAAAAACAAAGGGTAAGCTAAATACAGAATAGTCTGGTCTTGTTCTCCTTCGGTGAGGTTCTCAGCGAGTGGGCTCTGGGAGATTGCTAAAGCATTTTTTTTGTTACACAGGTGTGAGTTTTTAACCATTCGTCTCTGCTGTCTGAGTTTACCAGCACAAGTCAATGCAGTTAAATGTCCAGTGCTAGTTTTATCTTCACAAATGTAAAGTGTACAATTTAATAATAATTTTTAAAAAGTAGACATGTGTCCTTGTCTTTGTTGAAAAACGAGATATGAAAATATGAGGCAGCTTCTGTTAACAACATTGAGCTCTTTAACATGTAATTTGAACAAGCAAATACACAACTTATGGTAACATCAGCAGACCATAGCCTGTAAGGACACTCTATATTAAATTATTATCATATCTAAAGGTGTTCGTTTTGTTGAGCCATGTGACATGCAGCGACCACAATTATTCCCTGTGGCGTATGCGTATCACGCACGTTTTCAATGCGCATGAGCAGTTTAATGTGTTTGGCGGAACAGGTCACGAACTCTGACCCGCCCCGAAGCTCAACTGGACACAATCAACATTTTATTCAAATATTGGACGTTGGGAGACAAACAATAGCTACCATATCGGTAAGCGATATGTTTAGAAATGTCAAGATAAATGCATAATCTAGGGTCATGCCGTCTGTAGTCAAAGGTAAAAGTGCACTGCTAGCCAAGAAGTAGCTAATGTTAGCAGGTTTGCCAAGTAGCTAGCTAGCTTGTTCTGAACAGACACCGCCAAAATATAATGCTTTGGTCGAATAAGAACGCAACAACGGGTCCATATGCTAACAGTTGAATGTACAGTAAACATGTGACAAAATTGTCGTGTATGGACTAGCCGTTAAACCAATATTCGGGGGTTGCCAGTGTAACGTTAACTTAGAAGTTTACTAGCCAGCTAACATTACCTAGCTAGCTAATTAGCCAGTATCTTCCGCTAACATGCCACGACAAAGTGTGAGTTCCTCGATTGAGGAAATTCGGCTGCTTCGTAATTCACAGATTCTCCATCACAGTTCCAAACAAACCACCTCGATGTTAATTAAATCATTCTATTATGTTTTCTAATAATCTTGTTAACGTGTGCAGAATTCCATCTCGGCCGCTCATGACCGCCTTCTTGTACGTTAACCCTTCGGTGATGACCTTTCACCCGACAAGGAAATGCGCGTTCTTTATCTTCCGTATCATGAGTTGTTTGTATTGATGTCTGTGTGACCCATAGTAGTTCATAGTGATGGTTTAATTGACCATTTTGGTCTCGACTTCGAGGACCGGTTCCACCGAAATCAACATACTCATGCGCGCACAGTTAAGCACAGTAGCTAGATAGTATGTATGACCAGAGGTAACGGGTAGACTCGCCTTGCTAAGCTCATCTATGTAGTTGGCTGTGGATGTTGCTGTAGTAAGGGCCTGTTAAATTATGAATGACGCCAACTCATGCGCGCGGATGAAAGTCACTGACGGTGAAGACTGTTTGTGTTCATGTACATATAACGGAACGGTTGGAAGTTACTTCTGCTTCCGTGTATACGTTCTGCTTCCCCAAACGTGTCTGTGAGCAGTGTTTTGTGTGACACAGGTACGATTGTGCATCGGATGGAGTGTAGTGTTTAGAAGAGCACGCAGGAGACATCATGGAGGGACAATCTCCCAGAGTGCAGCTGGTGTCAGCTGAGGGCGGTCTAGAGCAGAGAATACAGGTACTGACAGACCACATTCACCACCCTAAGAGTGATGTTACGGCCCTCCAGTGTACCACCACACTCCTTATGTCACCTCTCCCCATTGCCTCCCTGCCTGTCTCTGTCACACGCCCTCACCATACAGATGTGAATACATACAAGTATATGTTTGACATATGTAGAGTTCAAGAAGTGTTTGTGTAATATACACAACATAAATCCTGTAAGATATTCTGTAAGCAACAGTGATGTTTTTTCCTACTTGAGGATGTATTGTTGTATCTGTCATTCATTCATTTATTCATTCTCTCCTCTGTCTATCTCAAAATCAAATCAAATGATGCTTTACTGAATGAATGAGCCTGATGTTTTTCTCTCTCTCTTTCTCTCTCTCTCTCGCTCTCAGATTGTGACTGCATATGATCAGTCCAATTCTGGTAAGCAGCAGTACATCCTGGCTAACGTAGACAACCCCAACTTGGAGAAACTCATCTTGACCAATCAAGAGGGCACTGCAGGAAAGGTCATCCTGGCATCAGCTGACGCCGCTGCAGCTGTCAATCACCTGCTCCTGGCCTCTCCTGAGCTAGCCGGACAGCAGATCCAGGTGAGTCTACCAACACAGGCAACAGGCGATCCAGGACGGATCTGGCATTAATGTGTCGCAGGCCCGATCTAGATGAGGAGAGAGTATGGTTAAAGTGTAAGTGCACCCTAACGTGTTTTATGAGCTGTAAACGAAATTATATGACTGAACTGTGATGAAATCCATCAGTGTTAGTGTCAGCAAAATCAGCAGTTTTAGCAATTACATTTTAAATACATTGGTTCGAAACCTGAAAAGTTGGCAGCCATGACAATGCAGTTCGCTCGCAGGGAACCAATGCAATCCAGTATCTTGCTACTACTGTTTACTTAAGTTGAGTGCTATGCAACTCTCTCAGTTGATGACGCATCCTTGATTACAATGGTTCCGCTCAAAGCTGGTGGAAATGTGGACTGGTTCACTACATGGTTCCAAGGTTCAAAGAAGCTGCAATGGAACCAGTTCAAGAACCTGTTCCATGTTGGTCAAACAGACTATATGAGGTCTTTGTCCAGGTTGTTTTGTAACTTCACATATAACAGACAAGTAGTGAAGTGAAGTTCTGTGTAGTGAGACTTAATTTCCCACAATGCTTTGTGCCACTGCATTGGATGGATTGGGGTAGAAAAGACTAAGGTAGTTTTCTGTTCCTCAGTTTGTGACCGACAATTCAGAGCAGAATGCCAAGCCTGTCGTGGAGTACTGTGTGGTGTGTGGAGACAAGGCCACAGGTAAAACACACACACACACACACCTATACACACACATACACAGACAGATCTATTGAGTATTGACAATCCTAGTCAACTAAGTTCACTAGGCAAAACAGTTCTGTACGAATGCCCAATTCTGTCCACCTGATTGTTTCAATAGGCAATAATTTAATTAAACTGAATACAAAATATGTGTGCTCACTCTATCTCCCGTTCTTTTTTTGTCTCTCACCCTCTCTTTCTCACTCTCTCTCTCTATCCCACTTTCTCCTTTTCTCTCCCTCTCTCCCTCTCCTTCTCTCTCTCCTTCCCCCTCTCTCTCTCTCTCTCTCTCCCCCCCCCCCCCCCCCCCCCCCCCTCTCTCAGGTCGTCATTACGGTGCAGTGAGCTGTGAGGGCTGTAAGGGCTTCTTCAAGCGCAGCATCAGGAAGAACCTGGTCTACTCCTGCAGGGGCAGTGGCGACTGCGTCATCAACAAGCACCACCGCAACCGCTGCCAGTACTGCAGACTGCAACGCTGCATTTCCTACGGCATGAAGCAGGACTGTGAGTGAGGACACACACACACACACACACAGACTCTCTCTCCCTAACACACACACAGACACTCTCACTCTCTCCCTAACACACACTCACACACACAGACTCTCTCTCCCTAACACACACACAGACACTCTCTCCCTAACACACACACACACAGACTCTCTCTCTCCCTAACACACACACACACACACACAGACACTCTCTCCCTAACACAGACACAGACTCTCTCTCTCCCTAACACACACACACACACACAGACACAGACACTCTCTCTCTCTCCCTAACACACACACACACTCATACACAATGACTCCTCTCTCTCCCTCAGTCACAGCCTCATGCGCACACAAACACAGTCCACACTCAAACATAAACCTACTCAGACACACACACTCACAGATTCACCTATGTAAACATGCACTCACATATACTGTATACTCACTGATCTGCAGAAGTCTTTCTTATTAATATTTCACGCATGCAGCAAGCCATTCCCTCATGCACATGCATACTCAACACTCAGCCTAGCAACCACACTCACATACACACAGGTTGGTGATGGTGGTATGGTTTGTGTGTTTGTGTGCACGCAGCGGTGCAGTGTGAAAGGAAGCCAGTGGACGTGTCCAGAGAGAGGACTGCCAACTGCGCCGCATCGACGCAGAAGATCTACATCCGCAAGAACCTGTGCAGCCCCCTGACAGCCCTACCCACCTTTGAGTCCGACAAACAGCACAAGTACGTGTGTGTGTGTGTGTGTGTGTGTGTGTGTGTGTGTGTGTGTGTGTGTGTGTGTGTGTGTGTTTGTGTGTGTCTCCCTATCTCTGTGTGTGTGTATCTGAGATAGCTGGGTAGACAACCTGTGCAGAACTGTTGGGCTCTACCTACCTTTGAGTCCGACCAACAAAACAAGTGTGTGTATGTGTGTGTGTGTGTGAGTGTGACCCATTTTGAAATAACACCATGTTCTCTCTCTCTAGATCCTCCAGCTTATTGCTGAATATACAGCAGTCCATGTCCAAACTGGACAACAACATTCTCATCTCTACCTCCCCAGACAGGGTACGCACTAACAAACACTCTCACTCACACACACACATACACACCTTCTTACTCACTCACACACACACACACACACACACACACAGACACATAGTCAGACACAGATAGGGAGACACACACACACACACACACACTACTCTCAGCACAATTATGCATGAACACAGTGCAAACTAACGGACATTGTACTAGCATGCATAGCATTGTAGACTAGTGAGGGTTCAGACACTCTCTAGTCACACTGAGCCTGGAAGTCAACTGAATGTATCCATACCATAAAGCCATATTTATTCTTAAGTCATAATGAGCACAGAAGAGGTACTAGTTATTCTTGTGGATGACCTTTAATAGTAATGGTGATGTGTTTTCAGAGTGACAGTTGCCAGGGAGATCTGGGCACACTGGCTAACGTGGTGACCTCGTTGGCCCACCTCAATGAGAGCAGAGAGATGAGTGACAGCAACGCTGACCAATACGGAATGGAGACCATGAGTAATGGGGATGACTCAATCGCAGACGTCCAATCAGACGAACACAACTCCAGTGACCTCAGCCGGTGAGGAAAAAAAACACACACACACACACACACACAAACAAACTTACTCACTCACATTTCAAATATTTTGCTTACAAACGTGGACTTGATGAGAAAGTATAAACCCCTTTAAAGGGCACAAACATTCCTTTGACTCTAAACACTGCTTAAAACAAACATTAGCAGCCCGTTCAGCTCTTCAATACACTGTTACACACACACACACACACACACACACACACAATCCAAAACAACACTCTCAACTAGAGGTTGGAATCTTCACTGACCTCTTAATTCGATTTGATTAGGATTCAAAGGGTATCGATTCGATAATAGAACGATTCTCGGTGCATCATGAGGCATCTTGCTGTCTTTTTTTTCTTTTTCTTTTTTTCAAAATGCAAGCACTCAGATAGATTTCCTTTTAAACTTTTTATTAAACAGCTGTTTTAAAATATTAGAATGAGTCACAGGACGTAAACACTAAATATGTTCTACTGCATTGTAATAACAACTTTTATTCAAATTAAGTTGTTTTTCCATTAAAACAAATTCTGCACTTCTAAGAGGCCTACAAGATAAATCAGTTACGTTCCTTTGTAACAGAAATACAACCTAAAACCAGCTGGCACTTATTAGATAAAAAGTAATTATCTATACCGCAGGGTAATATAAACATGAATTCATATGAATCTGTGGTAAACACATGTTAAACCTACTGAAAGAACCGTGGATTGTATTTATTTGGCTAGTATGACGACACAGGAAGTGGTAGCAAGTAGGCTTCTAGCACTAAGCTAAGTAGCAGAGCTATATTAACACTAAGTGTTCATTTATTGATGTGACGACAGCGCAATCGCGGTAAATGGTTCAATATGATCAAACCATTTCCAGTCATCACTATACTACATGTCGCAGTGCAATGGGGTTGAAGGACCTCTTTAAATTCATTATGTTGACACGCATATTACTTCATCACATTTTAAAAAATGATTTTGTTTTCCTGCATCGATGCAGAATCTATCACTATCGCGATGCATCGTGAAAACGATTGCTTTCCAATATGTTGGCACATTGGCAACACATTCTGTGTTTTGTTTTTGAGTTTGTGTGTTTGTGCATGTGTGTCTGTTCCCATTTGATATGTTTGTGAACGTTTTCATTCGACTCCCTGTGTGTCTGACCTGTGTGTGTGTGTGTGTGTGTGTGTGTGTGTGTGTGTGTGTGTGTGTGTGTGTGTGTGTGTGTGTGTGCTGTTTCTGACTGTGTTCATATTTGACTTACTGTCCCCGTCAGAGCGTTTGACACCCTGGCTAAAGTGCTTCGGCCGGAGCAGCGTGGTGAGATGGTGGGTGATGCCAACATGTCGGGCACAGAGGAGTCGGGCACACTGCTGGACCTGCAGGGGCCACTCCTGTCCGACTGCCACATCCCCTTCAAGGTGAGCCTGGCACACACATACCCAGCCTTGGTATATAACAACTCATGTGATTTTTCTTAAATAACTGTTTCGAATGATTTTTTCTTTCAATAAAAAGAAATACCCAGCCTGCCTCAGGTCTACATTAGAGCCCACCGCTTGTAATAATAAGTTAGAAATGAGCAATAAATGTGAATGAGTTCCTCATACAGTATTAGTTCTAAGGTATTGATCATGTAGATTGATTAGATATTAGTAGACTGTCACATACCCTTCAAAGTGAGATCGGCACAGAGTTAGTTCTCTATTTTGGCACTGCATCCACAAGGAGGGAGTTGTGTACAGGTCATGTAAGGTTTAAAGTTCCAGATAGCATAAAGTAAGACTTTTTAATGAACTTGAACTTGATGTGATGCGTGTGTCTGTGTGTGTCTGTGTGTGTCTGTGTGTGTGTGTGTGTGTGTGTGTGTGTGTGTGTGTGTGTGTGTGTGTGTGTGTGTGTGTGTGTGTGTGTGTGTGTGTGTGTGTAGCTGATGATGCCACTCCCAGTGCCTGAGTTTCTGAGTGTGAACTACATCTGTGAGTCGGCCTCTCGTCTCCTCTTCCTGTCTATGCACTGGGCACGCTCCATACCAGCCTTCCAGGCCCTGGGGTGAGTCTGCTTCCCTGTCCGTCACACACACACACACACACGGGACACTGTCTCACACACACACACACACGCGCACACACACACACACACACACACACGGGACACTGTCACACACACACACACACACAAACACAAGGGACACTGTCACACACACGCACACACACGGGACACTGTCACACACACACACACACACACACACACACGGGACACTGGGCCCTTTCAGACAGCTAAAGCACTCCACTGTGGCTTTATTAGATTACATTAGATTCAGCTTTATTGTCACTGTGCAGAGTACGGTACAAAGCCAAGGAAATGCAGTTAGCATCTAACTAGAAGGGCAAAAATACAGTATTTTTGACAGACTTTTTTGCAGGACTTTTGCGAGTCATGCTATACCTTACAATATGGACAGTGGAAAGTTACAATATGAAAATATTATGTAAATAATTTAGAGTTTGAGAATAGAATGCAAATGTAAGCTTGTATGTACAGTATGAACAGCATATGTACATTTGAGTACATTGGGTTATATGTGCAGTAGCATTATTTGAACAGTAGGGGGCTCAATATGTGCAAAATGTAAGTAGTGCAAATTACAAATTAAACTAGAAAATGCATTTCCTGAAGGAAATACCAGTGCATGAAATGCAAAAGTTAAGAAAGGAAGAAGAAAAGAAAGAAGAGTGAAGAAGCAAAGAAGAAAGGAAAGAAGAGTAAAAGAAGGAAAGAAGAGTGGAAGAAAGGAAAGAAGAGTGGAAGAAGGAAGGAAGAGTGGAAGAAGGAAAGAAGAAGAGTGAAGAAAGGAAAGAAGAAAAGAAAGAAGAGTGGAAGAAGGAAAGAAGAAAGGAAACAGAAAACAAATTAGAGTATGGAAGGTGTCTCTTAATATCCCTAGTTATACAGTTGAATGGAGAGGGACAGAGAGAAGAGGAGCCTTGGAACCTTGGCGCAGGTGTCAGTGAAGCACAGGTGCAAGCCAGTTTAATGACCCTATTATGATGTCATAATGGCCCAATGTAAGTAAATGGGAACATTTGTATTAGTTTTTCTTTAATATCTTAAAAAGTATAAAGTTCAGAAAAATTAAAAATACATAGCATAAGTGTCGTTTACAAGACCTACGCGACAAAGTTTGAATAAAGTTTCTACGTTAAGTGGTTCGAGCTGAATTCATCGCAGAAGTCGGTACAAATAATAAGAAGAAGTATAAGAAACGAAGGAATATCAATACAGGGCATTTCATGCACTGTAATTACACTAAAGTACTGTAGACAGCGCAGTAATGAGTGCTGGTGCAATGGTGCTATTAGAGTGGTGGTGTGGAGTTCAGCAGGGTCACTGCCTCAGGGACGAAACTCTTCCTGAGCCTGCTGGTGTGGGAGTGGAGGCTCCTGTAACGCCCGCTGGATGGAAGGAGTGAAAAGTCCATGGTGAGGATGAGAGATATCCTCGATGATGTTACTCCCCCTTTCCAGGCAGCGCTTGTGATAAATGATAAATAAACACAGTGCTGGGTGGTTTGATGTCTGTGGTTGTCTGTGTGCCTGTCCACGTGCACAGGGGGTCAGAGCAGTTGAAGTGCAGTCCGCTGTTAGAAACTGTGCTTAGCCTGTGAGATTCCTCTTCTAGGGAGCTGTAAGCTTCCAGACTCCAGGGCTGTACGTCTCCAGACCCTACAGGCTGCATCTCTGGTTGGTAGAAGGGCCTACATTTGATAATCAGGTACCCCAGATCAGCAGAGCTGTAGGTCTCAGCAATTAAATAAATGCATACCACTCTTGCTTTTACCTGAGCCTGCTGCTAGTCATCCCTGAAGACCGTGCGCTGTTTGGTACATCATTGTTCCGTGAAGAACATGACACCATAGTCCGTGAGCTTTGTCTGTGTAAGGGTCCAGATCTTTAGATCGTCCAGCTAGTTCGCCAGAGGCCGCACATCGGTGAGGGCGATGCTAGTCGTAGCGCTGGCCGTTGTGGGTTTAGCCTTAGCTTAGCTCGCAGACCTCTACGCTTTCCCCGTCTTTGTTTACGGTCTCGACGCCAGCGCCAGACACGTCTGGTCATGATGGATGGGTTGTTTGGTCTCTGTGTCATTCCCAGCTCCAGAGGTAGCTGGTTGAAGTCGAAAGGATGTTCCAGAACAATGTTTGTGCAGCAATGATTAATATCAAGTCATGTTTGTCTGTTGTACGTCTGCTGTATCTGAGGTTCGCACGAATGAATCAAGTGAAAGCACAGGAGTTACAGTGCCCTCCGCAATTATTGGCACCCCTAGTGAATATGAGCAAAACAGGCTATAAAAAAATATGTATTTGCTGTTTATCCTCTTGGTCTTTCACTCAAAATATTCACAAAAATCTTACCTTTTCATTGAAGTAAAACTATTGAAAGAAAAAAAAACTGTTGACATTAAATAAATATTTTTCCCCAAAACATGTGTGCCACAATTATTGGCACCCCTTAATTTAATGTTTTGTGCAGCCTCCCTTTGTCAAGATAACAGCTCTGAGTCTTCTCCTACAATGCGTGATGAGGTTGGTGAACACATGGCACGGGATCTGAGACCATTCCTACATGCAGTATCTCTTCAGATTCTGAGGTCAACGTTTGTAGACTCGGCTTCAGCTCATCCCACAGATTTTCTATGGGGTTTAGGTCAGGGGACTGTGATGGCCATGGCAAAACCTTTATTCTGCGGTCGGTGAACCATTTTTGTGTTGATTTTGAGGTGTGCTTCGGATCATTGACCTGCTGGCCTGCATTGACCTGCTGTCCAACCACAGCCCATTTTAAGCTTACTGGAGGGGGCTGTTAGGTTTTCATTTAATATCTGCTGGTATTTGATGGAGTCCATGATACCATGTATCCTAACAAGATGTCCAGGGCCTTTGGAAGAAAAACAGCCCCACAACATCAAAGATCCGCCACCATACTTCACATTGGGTATGGGGGTCTTTTCTGTATGGCTATGTTTCTGTCTACGCCAAAACCACCTTTGATGTTTGTTGCCAAAAAGCTTTATTTTGGTCTCATCTGACCACATAACTCGGCCCCATTGAAAGTCTGACTTACATTTGGCAAACTGTAGGCGCTTTAGTTTGTAGTTGATTGACAGCAGAGGCTTTTTTCTGGCAACCCTCCAAAACAACTTGTGGTGATGTAGGTGGCGTCTGATGGTAGTTTTGGAGACTTTCTGACCCGAAGACTCAACTCACCTCTACAATTCTCCAGCTGTGATCCTTGGAGATTCTTTTTCCAGTCGAACCATCCTCCTCACGGTGCGTGGGGTCAATGTACACACACGTCCGCTTCCAGGCTGATTCTTAAACTCTCCTGTCGCTTTAAACTTCTTAATTATTTCCATGATAGTGGAAATGGGTATTTTCAACTCTTTAGAGATTTTCTTGAGTCCATTTCTTGATTTGTGCAGCTCCACAACTTTCTGTCGCACATCGTCACTGTGTTCTTGGGTCTTTCCCATAGTGATGAATGACTAATGGAATTTGGCCTGTGTCACCTCATATTTGTACGCCAGTGGAACAGGAAGTCATGGTTGACCTCTTAAGAGTTCCTTATCAAACAGGTGAACTTAAAAATGTAAAACATGACTGGAAATATACTTCAGTTAGATTTTAATTATAAGATTTTTCTAGGGGTGCCAATAATTGTGGCACACATGTTTTGGGGAAAAATATTTATTTAATGTCAACCGTTTTTTTTTCTTTCAATAGTTTTACTTCAATGAAAAGGTAAGATTTTTGTGAATATTTTGAGTGAAAGACCAAGAGGATAAACAGCAAAGACATATTTTTTTATAGCCTGTTTTGCTCATATTCACTAGGGGTGCCAATAATTGCGGAGGGCACTGTAGTTAAGCAAACATATATAAACACCACATGGCAAATACTGGTGAGACGCTGACGCCGCCATCTTGGTTATCATTTTTGTTATGAGGAATTATGGACCTTATTCGTCCCATGTCTCTCCATCTCTTATTCAGCCTCTCTTTACCTTCTCTATTCCTCCTCTCTCATTTGTTTCACTCTCCTTTTTCTTTTCTCCCCTTCCTCCCTGTCCTCTGCACCCTGTACTCTCTCTCTTTGTCTCTTTCTCTCTCTCTCTCCCTCTATCTCTTTCTTTCTCGCTCTCCTGGTTATCAGATGATATCATTTTCTTGGCGATGTGTACGTAATGTACTTGGTGTGGGTGTATTTCAGCCACAGACTGATCCCTCCTCGGCACACCACAAAGCACCTTGGCCAGTCCTTTGTGCCAGTAGCCATCAGGCTCCACAACCGAGGACTGACCCCAGTTAATAACATAATAACTTTTATCTAACGCCAGCTGCGTTGTACTTATCTTATTTTTTTGTATTTTTATTTATATGTTTTATTCCTATTACCTTGCTGCTATAACACCTGAATTTGCCTACGGGGATTAATACAAATGTTATCTTATCTTATTTGGGTTGAGGGATAGTGGCTCCACACTTTGCAGGTGTTCTTTACCAATATGATGTTTCCATAAAGGAGAAAAGGCATCTCTCACTCTCTCTGCCTCTCCCCTCCTGTGTGTAGCTCTGAGAATGGCATCATGTTGATGAAGGCGTGCTGGAACGAGCTTTTTGCTCTGGGTCTGGCGCAGTGTTCCGATGTCATGGACGTCTCCTCCGTTCTCACCACCATCGTGCAACACCTAGAGACCAACCTCAGCGAAGGTAACTGTCCCGCTGTGTGTGTGTGTGTGTGTGTGTGTGTGTGCAAATGTAGTAATGCACTCCTTGAGTTCAACTTCCTTGTGAGTCCAAGGAATGCTTAATGTAATGTTGGTAGTTCTGTAATCTGAGTTGCCATAAAGATACCTGTCTGCTAAATTAAACAGTGGAAGCGGAGAAAAAATTTATTTGTTTTTGTGTTGATGAGATGTGTATTCTATATATTATTAGTAATCTTTGTGTCTGTGTCTGCGCAGAGAAACTGTCTGCGGAGCGTGTGAAGGAGGTGATGGAACACATCTGGAGGCTTCAGGAGTTCTGCAACAGCATGAACAAAGTAGAGCCTGATGCACAGGAGTACGCCTACCTCAAAGCCATCACTCTCTTCAGCCCTGGTGAGTGACACAGAGAGGTGTGTGCGTGCGTGCGTGCGTGCGTGCGTGCGTGCGTGCGTGAGTGCGTGCGTGCGTGAGTGTGTGAGAGCCTACCTCAAAGCCATCACTCTCTTCAGCCCTGGTGAGTGACACAGAGAGGTGTGTGTGTGTGTGTGTGTGTGAGAGAGAGCCTACCTCAAGCCATCACTCTCTTTAGGCCTGGTGAGTGACACAGAGAGAGGGGAGGAAATACAGTGACAAGTGTGTGTGTGTGTGTGAGAGTATTAGTGTATCCGTGCATGTGAATGTGTGAAACAACAACAAAGGAAGTATGAACATTATGAACTAAAATGGACCCAAATCAGGCGCTTATTGGGTAATCCCATTTCCAATAAGCATACAGGAATTTCCTAACTAAGCTGTGGTTGCATGTTTGTTTTAGATCACGCAGGTGTGGACTGCTTTGCTGACATTGAAAGCTTCCAGGAGAAAGCTTACATGGAGCTGCAGGACTACATCACCAAGGCTTACCCAGAGGACACTTATCGGTGAGACACACAACCTCCACATCTTTACCGTCAAGGCCTATGCCACTATCACAATGCAACCCACTGGGGCCTAAAAGGCTTTTTATACTTCTGCAACTGCGTTACAGCATGGCCACGCAGTTGTATCGAGGGACTCGTTTTCATTTATGGTTCTCCAACGGTTGTGGGTGTAGTAAAATATGTCTGAGGGGATTTGTGTCCGAGCCAGCTATCTAATGTTAGCATGCTACTACCCACAAGGTAAACAGCGAAGAAAACTTGTTTGTTTGACTTTTTTTTGCTTAGATTTTTTTAAAGTTACTGAGAAATGGACACTGTGCAATGCAAAAACCCTGTAATTGTAACTGAAAAATACTGAGGGGATTCGCGAGGTGTCTGAGCCAGCTTTCTAACGTTAGCATGCTACTGCCCACAAGGTAAACAGCGATGGGTTTATACCAATATCAGCCTTGCGGCTTGCGTAGCTTTATCGGATAGTTAAAAAAATTGGGAGACGCAAGCACGCAAGAGGGGGTACGTAATTACACAAAGGGCTCTTGCGTGTCTTACGTGTCTTGCGTGCCTGTGTGCCTGTGTAAAAGTCGACCATAAATTTTGCTTTATACAGGTTTAGAGATTATGCACAAGATTTATGGGTTTGAAGACTTTGATACCATGGAAACCAGTTGTATATCTGTAAAATGGTAGTGGCACCACATATTCAGTTTGGGTGTCATTCTGGGTCCTAGTATGGAACTTTTCATAGTACAGTAGAATGTAGAACTTCAAAATGAACTTATGTGTTTTTGTGTGTGCGTGTCTGTGTGCACCTGTGTGTGTGTGTTTGCGTGTGCCAGGTTGTCCAGGCTGCTGCTACGGCTGCCCGCGCTGCGTCTGATCAGCGCTTGTGTGACTGAGGAGCTCTTCTTCACGGGCCTCATCGGCAACGTCCAGATTGACAGCATCATCCCCTACATCCTCAAAATGGAATCTACCGACTACAACAGCCAGCCGGTCAGCACCAGCGAATGAACCCAACCCGGCAAATTAGGACAAGCGAGTTACCCCAGCTAGCCAATCAGAACAAGCAAAGAACTCCAGCCTGCCAATCAGGGCAAGCCAGGGGTTAGAGCAGACAAATAAAGCTTTGGGGAATTAGATCCCGCTTCAGTGGCCTCCTAGGAACAAAATGGACATGATTGATGTTCTGTTGGAGTGTTCACAGTTTTAAGATTTCAGAATGGATTATGGCTTAAGTTGGTTTACACTTAATTTACACTTAGTGTACACAAGTGTCCAAGGTCATCTTCATAAGATTGACTATTTTCATTCCCCCCTATGAAATGTACACACACACACAAACGCATGCACGCACAAGTGCAAAGATCAAGGAATGGCAAGACATTACTAATGCATTACAGACGTGGATTGTCTTTGTTATACTTTAGTTTTCTTTGTTTCATATGATGACATGGTCTTTGTATAATGGGATGAATTTTCTATAGGTTTTCTCGTCTTGTTTTTCAGTGCAGGTATCAGTTTCTTGGCTGGTAAATAGTTATGTTAATGTACGGATGAAGATTGTGAAGTAATTCTTGTCCCTTTATCTGCAAAGCTGTGCTCTGTGAATTGACAGTACTGTGTACTGTTGTGTAAATAATAACGTGTATGTAAATAAAAGAAATGTCAAAGGTGTATTTTGTATCTCTCATGTATGTCGCACACAAAGGATAGACATCCCTGGAAGACGGAACAAATATAGCTAGACTCGTGCGGCCACGGAACGTTGAGTGGTACCAGTGTTGCCAGGTCCGCGGTTTTCCCGCGGAATTGGGCTACTTTTGAAGTGTTGCCGCGGGTTGAATTTTTTGTCCGCTGGTTCGGGTAGACCTATTTTGCATGCAAATTAGATGAATATCTTTAAATAAAAATCCACATTTTAAATTAAATCATTTATTTACACCCAAATCCTACCAAACTGACTTCAGATCAGCATGTGCACACATGGACATGGGACACGCCCACATACACACACGCACTGCGTATTATTAATGACAATATACTGTATCTAATTACACAAGGCCATCTTAGGACCTTGGTGAAAGAACTGTTTAGGGAAAACTGCCTTTAATCCTGGCATACTAAACATTTGGTGTTACTTTGTAGATATTACAATACATTTGGCAATGATAGCAATGCTGTTGGACTTTAAAAGCAGTGTATATGGTTTGGCAGGGGCATATTTTGAGTTCTGATATTGGGCTGTTTTTTGGGCTGGTTTTATTGGCCATTGGGCTGGTTTTGGGCTGGTTTTAATTGGCCATTGGGCTGGTTTTGTCACACAGACCTGGCAACCCTGAGTGGTACGCAACATCTTCCGTCGAAAATGGCGGAGTACTATCATGTTTTTAGAAGGGCTTTAGCCCAGTTGGGAGGTCATGGGGGTATACGTGGATTTCTTTTGCAATTAGTGAGGTGTGTATTACGACAAGTAATGACCATGTACATAGGATGCGAGGTGATATTTTACATTTGTGTGGAAATTAGTGTAAACAAACTGTGACCTCAACGGAGCTAGCTAGCTTGCTAGCGAACTACCTGCTGTTTAGCAAACGCTCATAACCAGTGCTAACGTTAGCTGTGTTTATCTTTTATTCGTTTTCGGAATTCGCAACATTTATAACATGTACTCCTCACCTTTTCTAGGGTTAATGACGTGAAAACTGGAGCTCTAGTTGGAATTGACAAGTATGGAAACAAGTACTTCGAGGATAATCGTCATTTCTTAGGTAAGAATGGAACGTGGAGATCCTGTAATATTAGTCACTGCAAGTTACATTTAGCATTAACATTACTTAAAGTGACAAAATGCAACAATTTGAAATTTTTTGAGGTATGGTTTTATAGGCAACTAGTTATGGTACCATCTTCAAATTAATATGGTCATTTGAAGGACAGATAAACACCTGTGTCTTCCCTACTAGCCATCCAGGATATGCCCTATGTAGTTATGTGTTCCAGGCTGGAACACCCTGCAAAATGGAAGAACAGCTTTCACACGCATGACATTGCCAGCTATACTGCCAAAAGACACTAGTTAGTGTGTTGGGAAGCTTCTATCTGTGTTCGCTGGGCTGTTGGTGATGTTTGCAAGGTTTTTGCTTGCCTTTTAGGTAGTTGGCGCACTAGTTTTGGAACAGAACTCCATATTGCTGCTTTAATATCAAAGGTTGCCAGTATCAAAGATTGATTCTTCTAGACGCAGGACATCTTTGGTTCATAAAATTGTGTGGGATGGCTTTACAGTCTGTTAAGATTTCACTGGATATTTATTTAATTATTTATAAATAAATGTATTATTTTGTATTTGCGCACAAATTATATGTGATGGGTAAACTATCTGACTGTTTTGGTATGAATGGTGTTAGGTCGTAATCGCTGGGTGATCTACACCACAGAGATGAACGGAAAGAACACCATGTGGGAAGTTGACGGAAGCATGGTGCCTTCTGAATGGTAACTACACCTTGGTTCTCTGCATTGAATCTCTATCGTTGTTTAGATATCAGTGGTATAGCATTTGGGGATGTAATATTGGGATTGGGAATAAAGTGGGACAACCCGCGATAAAGATATTGTTGCAGGTTCCTTAGAAAGAAATGAATATCTTGTATACACCTCTCTGCTGCAATTTTTCATTTTGGACATCTGGTCAATCTTTGTTGTGTTCTGTCCTTGAAAATCTTTGTCAGCCGTAGAGAACAAATCATAGCGGTGATTTAAGGCCTCAATCCTTATGACCCTTCTCCTTTTCCCTAAGGCATCGCTGGCTTCACTGTATGACTGACGACCCCCCGACCACACACCCCCCTGCTCCCAAGAAGTTCCTCGCTGATATCCACCAGTTCAATACCAGTGGCTCGGCAGACATGTACGTTCCCTACTCCACAACCCGGAAGAAGATCCATGAGTGGGTGCCCCCAAAGGCTGGGGCTCAGTGAACCCCTCTGTCCCTCTGTACATTGTAATTACCTGTTTAGAAATTAATAAATAAATTAAACCAACCTACAAAAATGGCATTATTTGAGCTTTCATTGTGTTGGTTGTGTGTGTGTGTGTGTGGATGTTTTTGAGTTTGTTGGTCCTGTAGAGCAGTGATTTAGACCATTAGTGTTGTGCTGTTTTTGTTAGTAGGCTGATCAGATACACTTAGATCCCCTCCTTCACCTGTAAGTGGATTCAACTCATTCTGTGGCTGAGATGATGATCAGTCGTTGTCCTGATAGTCATTCCCCGTGGAGCTGTTCTTTGTCTGGTGCCTTGAGTATATACAACAGTAGCTTTTTGGCTGTGTGTGTCAGTCCCTTGGGTGTGTCTCTGTGTGTCTTAGGCAATCGCTCTGATGCAGGGACATTGAACCGAGCCACAGTATTTCACGGCAGAGTGTTTGCTGACTGTCAGATGACCATGGGACCACTGTGTGTGTGTGTGAATGTGATCAGTGGGTGTGTGTAGTCGGATGAGTGCGTGTGCCGGCTTCTAGCACACTCTCTGTCCGGATCAGACGGAGTGGGGTAGACCAACATGACAGGTGAGATTGCTCAACCTAAATAAACTCACAGCTGTGTTTGTGATAGGAGTTGGCGGAATATTCAGGAAGTCCTGATCTAGGTGAGCCATTGCAATGTATTAGGTCCCTGCTTTTGTTGGAGTACACAGGAAAGTTGTGTTATTACTTGACGGAATGGAGGGGGCCCCTAAAACAATTATGAAAAAATTCTTAAGGGCACTGAGAACTTCTATGTAGTAACTTCTCAGTGAGAGAGTGTACGCATTCAGCGTTTCTATGTTGGTGTGAGAGAGGTGATATTTTACATTTGTGTGGAAATTAGTGTAAACAAACTGTGACCTCAACGGAGCTAGCTAGCTTGCTAGCGAACTACCTGCTGTTTAGCAAACGCTCATAACCAGTGCTAACGTTAGCTGTGTTTATCTTTTATTCGTTTTCGGAATTCGCAACATTTATAACATGTACTCCTCACCTTTTCTAGGGTTAATGACGTGAAAACTGGAGCTCTAGTTGGAATTGACAAGTATGGAAACAAGTACTTCGAGGATAATCGTCATTTCTTAGGTAAGAATGGAACGTGGAGATCCTGTAATATTAGTCACTGCAAGTTACATTTTAGCAATTAACATTACTTAAAGTGACAAAATGCAACAATTTGAAATTTTTTGAGGTATGGTTTTATAGGCAACTAGTTATGGTACCATCTTCAATTAATATGGTCATTTGAAGGACAGATAAACACCTGTGTCTTCCCTACTAGCCATCCAGGATATGCCCTATGTAGTTATGTGTTCCAGGCTGGAACACCCTGCAAAATGGAAGAAACAGCTTTCACACGCATGACATTGCCAGCTATACTGCCAAAGACACTAGTTAGTGTGTTGGGAAGCTTCTATCTGTGTTCGCTGGGCTGTTGGTGATGTTTGCAAGGTTTTTGCTTGCCTTTTAGGTAGTTGGCGCACTAGTTTTGGAACAGAACTCCATATTGCTGCTTTAATATCAAAGGTTGCCAGTATCAAAGATTGATTCTTCTAGACGCAGGACATCTTTGGTTCATAAAATTGTGTGGGATGGCTTTACAGTCTGTTAAGATTTCACTGGATATTTATTTAATTATTTTATAAATAAATGTATTATTTTGTATTTGCGCACAAATTATATGTGATGGGTAAACTATCTGACTGTTTTGGTATGAATGGTGTTAGGTCGTAATCGCTGGGTGATCTACACCACAGAGATGAACGGAAAGAACACCATGTGGGAAGTTGACGGAAGCATGGTGCCTTCTGAATGGTAAACTACACCTTGGTTCTCTGCATTGAATCTCTATCGTTGTTTAGATATCAGTGGTATAGCATTTGGGGATGTAATATTGGGATTGGGAATAAAGTGGGACAACCCGCGATAAAGATATTGTTGCAGGTTCCTTAGAAAGAAATGAATATCTTGTATACACCTCTCTGCTGCAATTTTTCATTTTGGACATCTGGTCAATCTTTGTTGTGTTCTGTCCTTGAAAATCTTTGTCAGCCGTAGAGAACAAATCATAGCGGTGATTTAAGGCCTCAATCCTTATGACCCTTCTCCTTTTCCCTAAGGCATCGCTGGCTTCACTGTATGACTGACGACCCCCCGACCACACACCCCCCTGCTCCCAAGAAGTTCCTCGCTGATATCCACCAGTTCAATACCAGTGGCTCGGCAGACATGTACGTTCCCTACTCCACAACCCGGAAGAAGATCCATGAGTGGGTGCCCCCAAAGGCTGGGGCTCAGTGAACCCCTCTGTCCCTCTGTACATTGTAATTACCTGTTTAGAAATTAATAAATAAATTAAACCAACCTACAAAAATGGCATTATTTGAGCTTTCATTGTGTTGGTTGTGTGTGTGTGTGTGTGGATGTTTTTGAGTTTGTTGGTCCTGTAGAGCAGTGATTTAGACCATTAGTGTTGTGCTGTTTTTGTTAGTAGGCTGATCAGATACACTTAGATCCCCTCCTTCACCTGTAAGTGGATTCAACTCATTCTGTGGCTGAGATGATGATCAGTCGTTGTCCTGATAGTCATTCCCCGTGGAGCTGTTCTTTGTCTGGTGCCTTGAGTATATACAACAGTAGCTTTTTTGGCTGTGTGTGTCAGTCCCTTGGGTGTGTCTCTGTGTGTCTTAGGCAATCGCTCTGATGCAGGGACATTGAACCGAGCCACAGTATTTCACGGCAGAGTGTTTGCTGACTGTCAGATGACCATGGGACCACTGTGTGTGTGTGTGAATGTGATCAGTGGGTGTGTGTAGTCGGATGAGTGCGTGTGCCGGCTTCTAGCACACTCTCTGTCCGGATCAGACGGAGTGGGGTAGACCAACATGACAGGTGAGATTGCTCAACCTAAATAAACTCACAGCTGTGTTTGTGATAGGAGTTGGCGGAATATTCAGGAAGTCCTGATCTAGGTGAGCCATTGCAATGTATTAGGTCCCTGCTTTTGTTGGAGTACACAGGAAAGTTGTGTTATTACTTGACGGAATGGAGGGGGCCCCTAAAACAATTATGAAAAAATTCTTAAGGGCACTGAGAACTTCTATGTAGTAACTTCTCAGTGAGAGAGTGTACGCATTCAGCGTTTCTATGTTGGTGTGAGAGAGATCCATGGTTTAAAGCTGTTAGGAATATGTGAGGGAGATAAGCAGTTTAAATGAGTTGTGAATATGTGTGCGTTTGGACTCATTTCTCAGGTGTGTCGTATTAAATGAGGAGGCTCACGCTGTCATCCCTCTTTGTACGGAGAGGAAGCGAGGTCAGTGCCCTTTCCTAAATGTTAACCTACTTTACCCCTACTTGTTGATGCTTGAAAAGTTAACCAAGACAGCTTCACCGTCTAAAAGAATGCCATTCAGTATTTCAGTTTTAATATTAAACACAAAATTAGAACTTTTATTTGTTATGGTGGTTATTTTTTTTTTTCAATTACGGCGAAATCTTCATGTGGTTTCATATTACCGCCCCTAGGGGGCAGTTTTGACCCTTTCTGGTTAATATAGGGCGCATTCCCGCATCCCAAAGGGTGGCGGTGTTCCGATTATGTAAAACAGACAGGATAGCTGAACGCACTTATATACTGATGCAATGCAACATGACTAAACTCCGGACAGAATGCACCACACTGTAATATGCAGCCTTCAACCGCAGCTACTTGAAACTGAGTCAGCATATTGCAACCTAATTCAGTGTGTTTCAGTCCCAGACAGTGAAACCTGAGTGTTTTACACAAGACATCCAGTATCCTGATGTTAAAGGTGCTAGATGTGAATGAGAAGAATTAAGCAATGTAAGTGTGAGCTGTTTGGTTAAGGGCACAGATATGGACATTTCGGCTCAAACTCTGAAGCTCAATTGTGTGCACAGATAGACACGCGCACACATACTTATTCATAGTCCTACACACTTGGGGTGGTAAGAATCGATGTTCATAGCCTTCAAATTGACGGTCTTACACAGCATACTCACACACACACACACACACACACACACACACACACACACACACACCTGTTTTAGAGGGTGAGAGTGAGAGAGCATGTCAACCAGAGTGCTATTTGCCCAAGGCGTGTGTTTATTGATCCTTGATCAGATCTATAAGATCACACGTGTGAGCACATGTGTTAGTATGTGTGTGAGCACATGTGTTAGTGTGTGTGGGAGTGTTTATTGGTGTACATGCACTCTCCTGAATGCATTTCTGTGTGTAACATTATGCCCTAACTTCAAGTGAATTGTTCTTTTGAAGTAACCTGGGGGTAAAAAACAGACCATAAATGAAAGGCCTGCACAGAATTGAGTCTTTTTCCACATAGAACACTGCACACAGCTTGTATATTGCTGCAGTACATAACACACACACACACGGACACCCATAGCCTTTATACCATGAAATTCTCAGTTAGAGATAGCCATTCACAGTCCTCTCTTTCTCACACACACACACACACACACACACACACTCTCTCACCCCCCTCTCCTGGCTGGGTTAGATAAGACTGCAGTCTGTTTTTTGCCCAGCGCAGGAAAAGAGGGCATGGCGTTTGGTTTGACAGTGTGTGTGTGTGTGTGCATGTGTGTGTGTTTGTTTCATGGTGGGGATCAGTCTCAATAGCCTAATGAACACTGCTGAGTGTGCGGGGGTGGATGCGTGGGTTCATATAGCAATGCTTGAACTACATTTCAGTGGTCTTTCTACACACACACACACACACACACACACACACACACACACACACACACACACACACAAAGCATACAGAGAAGAAAATCAGGAGGGGTGTGTTAGGGCAAGTATAGGAAAGACATTTGCCCTCTGCTGCCTCCTCCAATGGGTATTTGAATAAGTGAAACCATTGCGTTTGTGTAGAACTGTTACTGGGGTGTGAAATAGGGGTCAAAGGGGGGGGCACCCTCATGCCCACACTCATGCCCACCCTCATGCATTTTCCAAAACAAGGAAATTAATCATTTTATAAAGTATATGGTATATTTTATTGATTGGTGCGAGTCACGTAATGTGATCGCTTTCCACTCTCATTAAACATTGGGCAAACAGACAATGAGTGGAGAAAAGGATAGTGATAGTAATTATATTATTATTAATATAAAAATTATAGTAATTATATTATTATTAGTGTTACTCCCCTCTACACCCCCACTGGCTTTGCAGTGGCAGTGCAACAGCCTTTGGGTGGTGAATGGGCATAATCAGCTTTATTGTCCAAACCTGAGGAGGTGTGGATAAAAGCCATGCTGTTTGCCCTCAGAGAGGCCTTGCATTCTCACCATGCTTTTGAGGCTGGTGTGCACACTTTGGGTTTTTGGTGCTTGGCACTTACTATTTTTATTCTGTGGTTTTGGTGTTAGAGTGTACAAAAATAGGGGTTTATTTCTATAACACCAAAACCACTGAATAAAAATATTAAGTGCCAAGCACCAAAAACCCATAGTGTGCACACCAGCCTCAAAAGCAGGGTGAGAATGCAAGGCCTCTCTGAGGTCTGTCTCCAATTTATGTTGCGGCTCACGAGCCAGGTAGTAACATTAGTAATATAATAATTATACTAATAATATTATTAGTAGTAATATAATAATTATAGGCTACAATCCTGTTTCGTTCTCCATCAAACTTGAGTCTGAGCTCCGCGCTCCAAAACCTTCACCACGTCCTCAGTAATTCACTTCGCTGGGGCAGGTCTGTTCGCACAAACCACATTTTGCTGATGCTGACGGATAAATGATTCATGATTCATCTTGTCTCGTAGTGCCATGGCTTTGATGATAGTGTTGTTTAGGTGTAGGCTGTTGAGTAGCCTATTGATTATACATGAAATATGTCTTCAAACCGACCTAGTTAGCGACAGGAAACCATGCATACCTGTGATCTTTTGCCTCAAAATGCTTTACATTTATATGTCCTAAGCAAAACAATTTGACAGATTTTGATTGGATCAAATTCAATTGATGTTGCAGTTGTACTGTCAGACGTGTATTATTAACTCCCCGCCCCCAACCCCACCCCCCCACCCCCACCCCAGTGTCAAACATCTCCCTACGCCACTGATCGCAACTATCAGATAGTACATGTGTAACAGATTAGGCCTAGCAAGAGCTTGGTTAGTGAGGCCTTTATTGTCTCAGTTAAATGTGTCTTATACTTTCAAATATATTGGGATACTGTGCATGGGACAGATCCTATGTGAAGTTGGGTTAGTGATCTTTCTCTTTTTCCATTATGTTCACAAAACCAAATGAAGATTGAAAGTGTAGCCAATGAATCGCATGTTAGAGTGGAACACAGAATTGAGAATATGCCCATAGAAATGTTCCTGTAAATAATCTCTGCCTGTCATATTAAGTGTCCATAAAACCATTACTCATACTTAGATAGTATTATGATGTAGTGACATAATGCTTAAGGAATGCATGAACCTTGCATGCACTGGAATTTTGGAGGAAGAAGATTCCAGTAAAATTAGGCGCAAGTTGATGATGTCAGAGAGATGATGTTATCAGGATTTGCTCTGTCCTTTGGCATGACAGGTGTACAGTTCAGACAAGTTGGTCAGCATTCTCAGTCTCTTACCCTCACTGTTTCTCTTGTATCTCTCTGTCACACACACACACACACACACTGACATTTGCATGTCACTTTGCACATACCAGCAGCATGTCAAATACTGCATCTTTTCTTTTTTCTCTCTCTCTATCCTTCGCTCTGATCTCTGCATCTATCCATCTGTCAGATCAGTCTTTCACTCTTTCGTGTTCATTCTTTCTACCACGAACAAAATGTCTCTGACTGGGTAAAGCAGTGGAACAGGTCCTCTAAAGAGGCAGCTAAACAACAAGCTGATTAAGACACTGCAGACACTCATCTTTGAGTTACTGTTTAAAGCCTACATCTTTAAGTCTTCAAAAGGTTTGAGAAAAACACACACACATACACACACACACACAGTCATCCTTAAATTCACCCAACTCTGATTGTGTTAACTGATAAATTAGTATATTTCTTGTTTTGTGGATATGTGTGTGTGTGTGTGGGGGGGGGGGGGGCTGGCTGTATAGGGCTGTATGAAACACACACACACACTCGATCAGACACACCTGTCAACTATATTAATTATTTAGTCCAAGTCAGAGGAAGGAGCTGAATCATTAATACTGTGGCGGCATGGAATCAAGTCACCCCATGAAGTGGGCTGTTTAGCGTGGAGTATTCTGTGGTGTGTGTTTGTGTGTGTGTGAGAGAGAGGGAGAGAGAGAGACAGAGAGACAGAGAGAGAGACAGAGAGAGAGAGAGAGAGAGAGAGAGACAGAGAGACAGAGAGACAGAGAGGGAGATATCGGGCTGATACACTCCAGTACTCGGAACTGTTGCACAGTTAAACTCTTATGTAACCTTCTGTTCGATAGTGCCTATTAAACTATTACATTCACTCTCACACACACACACACACACACACACACACACACACACACACTTACACACACACACACACACACACACACACACACACACACACACACACACACACACAGAGATACAGACCAAACACATCCATTAAAGAAACCTCTAAACAGGATAGTGCTGATGCCTTGGAGGGGGAGTTGAAGGGCACAAAGGGGTTGTTTTCTCACACACACACACACACACATACACACATTTGGTTTGCTGGTGCACTTTTGCTTTCTGTTGTGGAAATGCCTGGCTGTGTATAAATTTCCCTGTGTGTGTATTTAAAGCTTGTTTGATGTGTGTGAGAGAGTGGCCTGTTTGATCTGTAGGTCAGTCACACCAGAAGAGATGAATCATGGCAGACAGCACACACACTTGAACCTTCTTTCACACTATATATCTCTGTCATCATGTACTCTCTGAAGTTCATTTCATTGGTTAATATTAGTGTGTTTGTCTGTGTGTGTGTGTGTGTGTCTGTGCCTATACACTTGTTGTGTGTGTATTTGTGTTTGTATTTGAGCACATTTTTATGTCCGGGTGCCTTCTGTCTTCAAAAGCAGAAAGACCAGTCTAAATTATGAAGAGCAATGATGTAATTTCCTGGTGCACACAATCAATGGTCATGACCCCTTAAGGTCAGAGTGCAAAGGTCACGAGCCTGGGGTGAAACTGATTGTTTCTGTGCAAGTGTGTATGAGTGAGCCATTGTAGAATACTCCTCTTCCACTGGTTCTTCTGGTACGTGTTTGTGGGATTGAACCTGTTGATATGGCAAAGTGCTCTTCTTTCATTGTCTCTTCTCTTTAGTGTGTGTGTGTGTGTGTGCGTGTGTGAGTGCGTGTGTGTGTGTGTGTGTGTCTGTGTGTTGAATGACAAACAATGGGAGATGCAGACGAGTGTCCACTGAGCTGAATAGATTGACTTCGTTGAGGGGGTGAGAGTTTGAGTACCGAGGTGATAAACAGAGGCCAGACAAGTGCTTCTGAATTAACTCTGAAGGCAGACACACACACACATCAACACACACACTCACACACCAACACACACAGACACACACAGATTGGAATTATTATGTAACTTCACTAATGACCACTGCTCAATTAGGAGGTGCAGCTGGAGGATTCTTTTCATAGGCTGACGGTGTGTGTGTGTGTGTGTGTGTGTGTGTGTGTAAAAGCTTTATTTTTACGTAACTTGCTTACACACTGAATTGGTCAAACTGGGTATAGAGTGAGACCCGTGGTCTTGACTGTTGATACCATGATCACCTCAGATGCTCTTGTGTGGGTGTACGCGCACACATGCATTTGTGTGTGTGTGTGTGTGTGCTTGCGTGCATTTGTGTTTTCTGTTTATTTCTCCTCCATCATTGTGGATCAGATAAACAAACGAGAATTTCCTCCCTGGTCTTCTCAGCCACGTAATGGCTTTGTGTCGCCAGAATGGCCTCTCTTTTCACTCTCTCTCTCTCGTTCTACTCTATATCTCTCTCTACTGTCTCTCTTTTCAAGCTCCCTCTCTCTTTCTACTATCTCTCTCTTCTCTCTCTCTCTCTCTCTCTCTCTCTCTGTCCTTCTATTCTCTCTTTCTTTCTGCTCTCTCTCTCTTTTTTCACTCTCTTTCTCTCTATCTGCTCTTTTATTCTCAGGAACAAAACAGACCACGATACTCGTCTTTCACTCTCCCTTTTTTCATTCTCTCTCTCATTCCACATTCTCTTTCTCTAATATCTCTCTCAACTCTTTCTTTCCCCTCTCTTTCTTTCCCCTCTCTCAGTCTTCAACACTCTCTTTTTTCTGTGTCAGACTTGAGTATGTGTTGATGCACACCATTCACACCAGTGGGCTTACGCAGGCAGAGTGTTGTTGGAGAGGCTTTGGCAACGACCCATCGATCGTTTAATTAGTCCTGGAAATTCAGGCAGTCGATTGAACAACGCTGTGATGGGCGCCATTAAAGCTGTGAGCAGCATGAAAGCTGGGTCACAGAGACTAGGTGGGTGGGGGTGGATAGGCGAGGGGTAGAGCGGGGGGGGGGGGGTAGTTAGGTGAGGGGTAAAGCGGGGGGGGGGGGTAGGTAGAAGTAGTAGTTGAGGGGTAAAGTGGTGGGGGGTAGGTAGAAGAGGGATGGGGGGGGTAGAGTGATGGGGGGTAGGTAGGCGAGGGGTGGGGTGGGGTGGTGAGAGTTAGGTAGGCGAGGGCTGGGGTGGTGGGGAGTAGGTATGCGTGGGGGGACGGAGGGTTGGTGAGGGTGTGTCTGCATTCCATCACGTACCATGTGACCTGGGGGAGGTCAGCATCATAGTGGAGACAGAGACAGGAAGTTGGACAGGAAGAGGAATGTACAAACATCCCCCCCCCCACACACACACACACATGCATACACACACACCCACCGGGCTTTTTACTAACACCAGACACATACAAACAGTCTCTGACTGTCTCACCAGAAAGTCTGGGCGGACTGTACATGACGGTCAGGTTGGAGTACATTTCTAAACAAAAGACAACAACAATCCAAGAGGAGCTGCCCTGAGTCAGTGTGGGGGAGACAGTAGCCTTGGTGTGTGTGTATGCATGTGTGTGTGTGTATGTGTGTGTGTGTGTGTGTGTGTGTGTGGGGGAGACAGGAGCCTTGGTGTGTGTATGTGTGTGTGTGTGTGGGGGAGACAGGAGCCTTGGTGTGTGTGCATGCATGTGTGTGTGTATGTGTGTGTGTGTGTGGGGGAGACAGGAGCCTTGGTGTGTGTGTATGCATGTGTGTGTGTGTATGTGTGTGTGTGTGTGGGGGAGACAGTAGCCTTGGTGTGTGTGCAGATGAAGCACCGACATCAACCCAGCATGCACTCATATTTCCATTTCTTCATTTTTCATGGCGCTTTTCTCCAAAGCTACTTCCAGTACGTACATTTTCATCAGTACGTGTGCTTCTTGGGTATCGAAAACACATGAACCTGGTGTTGTTAGCACCTTGCTTTAACAGTTCTGCTTCTGGGAAAGGTTGAAACATGTACGCCCTTTGGCTAATGAGACACATGTATGTATGTAGTATCCTTATCTTTCCTCTAATGCTATCTCCTCTAACTAGTACTTAACTCGCACTTAGAGTAGCATTCCTGCACCTTTTTATTCCTTATGTAAAGTAGCATTTATTGTTACACTAGGTCTATATTGCTCTTAGCTTGATTGTTCACTGCTTTGTGCGTCGCTTTGGATAAACGCGTGTGTTAAATGTAAGTTTGTGAAAATGGCCACTTTTGCTCTCTTTTTCATCAAAGCAACCGCAACAATTTGCCACTTTTTGTTCTGGGATGGATCACCCCATGGTTGCTCGTAGCTTGATTGTTCTTTCCTTTGTACGTCGCTTTGGATAAAAGCGTCTGCTAAATGACTAAATGTAATGTAAATGTAATGTAACCAGGTATGTAACTGCTAGCACTCAATCAGAGGGAGGGTTGGTCGGGGTGTCACACACATTAATCTGACAAAACTTTCACCCAATCACTAGTTATTCCGAAGGATATGTTCCACCTAGGAAGGGATGATGATATCCGCTAAAACACACTGGACTTTATAAGGTAAAGCGTGAAAGGGAGAACAAAAGGAGGGTGTTTTAAGGTAAAGAGAGTTTATAAGGTAAAGAGTGAAAGGGAGAACAAAAGGAGGGTGAGGGCGAACAAACAGTGACAAACCAGCAACACTCAATCTGCCAGCTCAGGGGTGTGTTACTCACGCCCTCTCAGTTACACTTTAGTTCAAGCACTTAACACATGATGAGACCATAGTGCACCTCTAGACAAGACACTTATAGGTACATACATATCCATAAAAACCTTGAAATGCACTGCTTAACACAGTCTTAAGTGTGTGTGTGTGTTTGTTTGTTTGTGTGTGTGTGTGTGTGTGTTTTTTCAGTCCTAGTGAAAGAGTAGAGACTAAACGAATTTAGACTGTTCACTGGATGCTCAGTGTTTGATCAAATTGAAAATATTGGTTTGAGGGATTTGAGTTAGTGCCCAGTCATTCCCAACATAATGGGACTGCCCCGAGTCTAATCTGCAGAAATTAGCAGATTAGGCGTGAGAGGGACGCTCTGTGCTCATTCATTCAGCAAAATGATTCTTCCCAGAGTTTGAGTTTGAGTGTGTGTGTGTGTGTGTGTGTGTGTGTGTGTGTGTGTGTGTGTGTGTGTGTGTGTGTGTGTGTCCAACTGTTCATTATAAATGCTTTAATTGGCCTGATTACTAAGGAAGCACGAATTTAATCATAAATCAGGTCATTCAAATCTCATGCAGCTGGGCACACAAATATGCCCACGGAGGAAGGAGGGCAGGAGGGGACAAATATGAGGAGGGTAAAGGAGGGATGAAGGAGGAATAAAGGAGGTGAAACACAGAGACACGACCAGATTCATACATCACAGGCTGGGCCAGTACTTAGACAGCAGCTGACACTGACATGGATCTGGCCCGAGTCTGGTCCGGGTTTGGCCCAGGTCTGGTCTGGGTTTGGCCCAGGTCTGGTCGGGGTTTGGCCCAGCTGTGGTTCAGCTCATTTCCAGAGTCAGGTACTGTCTTAGCAACACTGGCTCACCTTAAAGCCGAGAGAGAGAGGGAGACAGGGTTGCCACGGTTTCTGTGCCGTTCACCTGTGCGGTGTGCGCTTTGGTCATTTCTAGGTCATGTTTTGGTCGTCTGCCATGCTTCCACAATATTCTGTTTACTTGGTTGTCCATCCACTCATCTGCTGGCCTCATAGAGCATAGGCACGTTCAGATTAGGATGCTGTTCAGGGAGGGCGGCAACAGGAGGCGTGACAGATGGATATAATGTGATTGTGGCTGACATGTTAGTTTGAACGGAAAAAGATTGTTAGGATGTATGTGACACCCTGCGTGCACACACACACACACACACACACACACACACACACACACACACACACACACACACACACACACACACACACACACACTCACTCATTAAATTCTCAGTCAGCAAAGATGAAAGAGTTTCTCTGAAAAATTCATGTTGCGCTGTTCCTAGAAGCCTTTGAGGGATATCTAGTGACATGCTTAATCTGTTGGGCCTGGTAGAAGTGTTGTGAATTGCTTCTCTCTCTCTCTCTCTCTCTCTCTCTCACACACACACACAAACAGTTACTGAGAAACACACACAATCAAGCTGATTGTCTTCATATGAATATTTCACCAGAAACAAGCATCCCATGGAGGGCGTAACTGCACGTAGAGCATATATCAGTGCACACGCGGACGTGCGGAGCTGTCAGACACCGTGTTTTGGGAGAAGGGAGGAAACGTGAGGAAGTGTCATCCCTCTTCCTTACCCATGGGGGAGGGGGCGGGCGTGGGCTCGGGTATTCCAAGTACATCCTACGAGTCTAATGGCTTTGTTTTGCTTGGAGGATGAACCCCCAGGGCTCTTCTCTTAGGAGGATTACCACTAACTCTCCACGTTGGTGGAACGAACTGCCTAGTACTACCAGAGCAGGGGCGTCCCTCTCTACCTTCAAGAAGCTTTTGAAGACCCAACTCTTCAGAGAGCACCTCCCTTCCTAACTGGCACCTTGACTAGTGCTTAACTTGCACTTCAGCAGTTACATTCCTGCACTTCTTTTTCCTTTCTAGGTCGTTTTTCTATTTCTTAGTATTTATTGTTACACCAGGTTTTTTATTGCTCTTAGCTTGACTGTTCTCTCCCTTGTACGTCGCTTTGGACAAAAGCGTCTGCTAAATGACTAAATGTAAATGTAAATGTAAATGTAATGTAACTCTGAGTTAACTTACCCAGGCTTGTCACTAAACTGCATACTTGTAATACCTTTCAATATGCTGAACAGTCAAAGTCCCAACAGCCTCTAGATGGATACCTCTCAATGGTATGTTGGATGCTGAAGTTCAGGTTGGTTTGGCCGTTTAAAGTTTATCAGTATTTAAGTCCATATTTGTTTTTGTTTTTAATTTTATGGAGGGCAAGTTCTTTAATTTTTTATGTAATTTGTATAAATCCTAAATTTTCTACATATTTTGTAGTCCCACTGATATCGATAGGATTATTTATAATTTGTAATTACTTATTTATAATAAGGCTGCTCTTTGTGTTGAGTGAAGCCACGCCTACATCTCCCCAGAGTCACCCCAGCGCGAGGGAGGAGTCTCGTGCAGTGTGTGTGTGTGTGTGTGTGTGTGTTTTGCCTGGTGAGATCGCGCGGATTATCATTGGCGATCAGCGTGTCCAGCCGTACGAGCGGGCTGGAGCTGTGAGACCGGGATCGGGATGTAGCAGGTGCCATATCACTAGGGCGATCCGCGGGACTATGCCCGGCGTGGACTTTGCAGGGGAGAAAAGTTTATTCGAAGTTGAGAGTGAAAGAAACCGAAGCACCTGCGACCGAATGGTAGGTTAAATGCCTTTTTTTGTACCCAATGTGTAAGTGACACCCCAGTCAAATCTGCCAACCGTGGAATTTATGCAGATGTATTCGAAACTGAATCTCTGGCTCGAGTTCCGTTAAACCAGACTCGCTAGATAGCTTAAGTTTAGCCTACTGTACCCAATCGAGGGGAAACCGTCCCGAATCGAATGCGGATTGTTTTGCTTTTCAGCCAGCGGGACTCTAAAGGGGAACGTCGACCGACCGGTCACACTGTTATTCTACTGTTGCTTGGATTACAATGTCTGATGTAATTTGCACAGATAGGCCAAATAAGTATGACAGACACGTGAAATAAAAAAAATAATTTTGATAAGCTTAAATGTGCAGAGCTCATTGTAATTCAGCGTTGGTCATCTGTCTTGTGTGGCTGTTAGACAGCTACAGCTGTGGGCGACCATTGTATTTACGAAACACCAACATGGAGCAGATGCTGAGACCTACACCCAGTGTGTCTAGCGACTGGTCAAGCCGGTTGTGTGAGCCGGGTTGTACAGTTTGCGCAATCTGAAGTTGATTTAGCTGCGTGTGTGGTTTTTTTCCTGTGCGCATCTCAGGGAAAAGAAACGACAGAAACTAAACTTCCTCGCCAAACGTAGACGCCTACACTTCAACATATGCCAAGCATGCATTCATTCTCTCAGCCCACTCGGTTGTAAGCTCGTCCGGAACGAACAGTGCGTCTGTACTCTGCGCGTGAGCTTGTAGGAGTTTTTGTGTAGCTTACACGTGCAAACACTGGTCCCAATATGTGGATTCCCAGAAAACGTCATGTTTAGTTTCTATATTCTAATTGTAATGTCCAGTCTATAGAATTTAAGCTTAGGCAAACGTGTAAGTTATTATCTGCCCGGTTTGGTATGTAGAACTTAAGGATTTGATTTAAGGGATACTCATGGACACACACACACACACACACACACACAAAGACACACGCGGCGCACTTGTTGGAGGGACAGCGAGGGCATTCTGTTGTGGCCTACTGAGCAGCAGGCTCGCTCCGTTGTCACGGTAACACACGGAATCCACCCACCCCCCATGTAATGTTGGATGGCCGGTGGACAGCACATGCACGACTCGCTCGTTCATTTAGTCCTTCTCTCCCGCTCCATATCGGTCTTCCGACCCTGCTTTCTCTCTTCCTGTCACTGCATGTCCTTTTCGCGTCCCAGTCCCTCTGCTTCTCTCACTGACTCCAAATTGGGTTTATTTGATTAACCAATAATGTAAGTTGCGTTACCTAGTAACACGCCTATAAGTAGTTATGTGTGTTTGCAATTTCATTTGAGCTTTTTCTTTGAGTTTGATGGGCAGGTTTAGGGATCTCAAGCAGACAGAGGCATCAGGTTGCCCAGAATGCAGTGCCCACAGACACACACGTACAAGCCTGCCAATGTAGTAGGCCTGTGGTGTTTGTGTATGAGGGTGTGTGGAGAGAGAGAGAGGGGGGGGGGGTTAAATGGAAAGCTGGTGTCATGGCAGATCAGACAGTTGACCAGAATGTGTGTGTAACAGTAGCCAGCAGGTAGGCTACAGTAGTAGTGAGTAGCTTAAACCTCACTCCCGACACTTAGCAGAGAAGCCGTGCTAGCGACAGATGCCAGTAGCCGTGGCTTTTAGCCTCCTCGCTGTGCTTGTCTACACAATGCAGGTTACTTATGGATGCCATGACTATTTGTCTCTGTGTGTGTGTGTGTGTGTGTGTGTGAGAGAGAGATATTATGTATCCACGTGTCTGTGCTTGTAACTATGTGGATGTCAATTGTTGGCATAATACAATCTTAAACCATTTTGACATATGACAACACACACACTGTGATAAAGAAGTACATGACCATAACAGAAACATACATGTTTGTGGTTAAGGTTAGCAGATACATTTAGCAGACGGTTTTGACCAAAGCGACCTAGAAAACATTAGTAAGTTACATTACAAATTAATCATAATCATGTCATATATTATATCATATCACTTCCTCACCAACGACCATGTGGTGATCACAGCTTTTTCAGGGTTCTTCAGGAGAGCAGTGTGGCATTAAAACAGCTGGGTTTTCTCCCAGTCAGCTGCAGTGCCCTGGTCAATCATTGTTTTGTCATCAGAATTTGCCACCATAAAAAGATTATGAAGAGCTGTGTCAGTCTGTAGTCATAAGACTGAATTTCTTTGTCTGGTTACGGGCGAAAACAAACAAATGTGAAACGTCTTAAATGTCACATGGGAACATGGGCTAGATCGCTGGTTTTCAACGGGTTTGGCCTCAGGGCGCACAATTCCCCACGGTCGGAATTCAAACCATAAACTAAAAACAGAAAAATATAAACATACACTCTACTTTTATCCCTGCAATCGTAGTTTATTAGCCTTGTCTGACATCAGATTTAAGTTTCAGGTTTTCAAATAGATATCTTTACCACAGTGAGTTCTCTGTAGACTCTCTGCCTCACCTTTTATTCAACTGAATGATTCAAACTTCACGTTATATTCTTCATCAAGGTAGCAGTTATACAAACATACACACTGATATGTTTACCACAAACAAAATGCACATAGCATAATTTCAGTCACATGCTAACCGCAAATTACAAGAAAATAAGTTACCCAGCAATACGACAACAGTAATTAGCTAAAGGTTTCACTTTTCTAACAGAAGTATGAATTCTAACAGAAAGGTTCAACTAGCCCAGCACTGGCATCCATGGAGACAGCTCTTCAAGTCAAAGCTCTCCCCACTCACGTTACAGCACTTTCCCAGCTGACACTTCAGACCGTCAAACAGAAGGCTGGGCTATGCATCTGCCGCTCACACAGACCTTTCTCTCTCTCTCTCTCTCTCTCACAAAGAGCATCTTCTCTTCGTGATTGAGGCATGAGAACCACAAAGACTCAGCTTTTCCTATTTCAAGACAAGCTACTTTACATATATTTTCTACAAAAGACGTTAAAGTTGTGAAGGAACACAGACACTCCACGGCCCATTCAGAATGATTCTAGAACCCTCCAGCTGGGAAACACTGGGTTAGGTGTCCCAGAAAGTGTTAATATGTCGACAAATATGCAGTATAGCTCCCTGAGGTTTTGTCTGTATTTGTGTGTGTGTGTGTGTGTGTGTGTGTGTGTGTTCGTTCTTGTGTGTGGCCTCTCCCATATCGTTTTCATCACATTACCTCCGATGTGGAGTTGCTTTGACAGGATTACTGAGCGCTCTCTCCCTCTCCCACACACACACACACACTTCCCATCCACACCATCTGCGCTCCATCTCATCCCTCTCACTCATGCTGAAGGACAGAGCTGTTAATCTGCACTATGGAAAGAGGGGATTAGAGCAGGCGGAGAGAGAGAGGGAGAGAGATGGGCAAAAGGAGAGAGAGAGGGAGTTGGAGAAGGGAGATAGGTAGGGAGAGATAGAATTGGAGAGGGGAGAGAGTCAGGGAAAAAGAGAAGAGGGGAGTGAGAGAGAGAGGGAGAGGAGGCACAGGACAGAGAGACACTATGCCAGTCTGTTAATGTACTGTTAGTATCGTGTGTGTGACTGTGTGTGTGTGTGTGTGTGACTTTGTGTTGGGTAAAAGTCCTGTAATTGCTTTGTGATCGCAGTATTGATCAGTGTGGTTGCTTCCACTTGCCTTGTTTTCAAACTGCCTCTGCAGTAACGGATGGGGCTGTGACTCGTGTATTTATTATGTTTGGATGTGATTGGCAGAGGAAGGAGTTATTTTGATTGTGTGTGTGTGTGTGTGTGTGTGTGTGTGTGTGTGTGTGAAATGTGTGTGGGTTTGTACAGCACATTGGGTGCGGTTTCATATGCAGGTCAGCACATGCAGAAGAAACCACAAATAGCTCACTGAAATTAGTGTGTGTGTGTGTTTGTGCATTAGGATATAATGATAGAGGTGAGAATATGGTTCTTTAAAGGTGCAGCCTGACAGGCAGCATGATGTCATTAGGAAACAATGTATTGGGACTGAACAGAGACAGTGGAAACGTGTACACCCCGAAACATCCCTGACATCGTCACGTCAGGCCCCTCTTTCAGGCATGGCTGTGATAACACACACTCCCACATGGCTGTGATAACAACACTCCCACATGCTGTGATAACACACACTCCCATATGCTGTAAGTTAGGGTTAAGAAGGGCTTTGTGGTCATGTTGGCTTCATATGCACAGAAGCGGCTGTTGTAGACTTGCATTTGCGTTGAAGCACTGGAAGTTAAAGCTGCTGAGTGTATAAGCAACCTCTGAGAAGTGTGTGTATCAGGTGCCATGTCACATCATGGGTGCTTACCAACCTCTGAGCAGTGTGTGTATCAGGTGTCATGTCACATCGTGGGTGCTTACCAACAACATCACTGTTAAGAATGCTTGAAGAATCATGAATGATTTGATATGGATGGCAGTGTTTGTTATCGGGTGATGTAGTTAAGTTTCGCTGCATTGACAGTAGTTAGAGATACTTTGTGTGTGTTTTTTTTTTCTCCTTTGGGAAACACTGTCCGACACCAACAAATACACAGAAAAGTAGCGCACTGAAAGATGCTCTCATCTAAACTGGTTGGTCGAGGGTAATGGGTTTTAGGTCGTCTGTCAGGATGTTTGTTCACTGCCGTTCTATGCTAGAATAGTAATGGCAGTCAGGATTTAGCATGCAGGTGAGTGGACATCTGAGTAGGTGCTAATGGATAGCGACTACACGACTAAGGGTGATATTAGTGTTAAGGCTGCCTGATTAGGATACTGATAACAGAAACAGTGATATAATGGTGGATTGGGATAGTGTTTGTCCTCTGACATGGCTGCTCGGGTAGGTAATAATGGTAGCCTCGAACAAAAGGAAAGAACTTAGGGTAGGTAATAGTGGGAGCCTCGAACAAAAGGGAACAATTTAAGCTAGGGAACAGGGGTAGCCTCGAGACAGCTGTGATGATGGAATAGAAGCAAACATTTTAGGAAAAACTAGTTCTACAAAACTTTACTTATTCACTTACTTTTCATTCTTTTTTCATTGGACCTGAAATGTAATTACGCTGAAAGGATATTCATTAAGATAACATCTTCATATTGCACATGTAAGCATACAAATCGAAGCATTGGAGACCTCTTCTGTCTCCATATGGGCCTGTAGTGTGAATGTGTGTAATGGGAGAGGGCCTGGGGTTAAGTGTTTTATTATGTAGGTGAGCGCTCTTTTTCCTTCTCTATCTCGAAGATTGTTGGTTTACACAGTGATAGCGGTGTGTGTGTGCTGATCGTGGGAGGGGGGGTGAGACCAGCGTGGTGGGGGTCAGGGACTGACACACTTCATCACTGAAGGCAAGCAGACACAGCTCTGAGGACCAGGGACCAGGGATCAGTGCAGGCATGGGATGGGACACGTACAGGTGATGTTCTCAGGGGAACTGAATAGGAACAGAAAGAAGGGACCCAAGACAGGGGGGCACATGTATGAGCAGATATTGGAGACTGAGTCGGCTCAGTGGTGGTTGGGTTGGAGTCCGAAAGATGGAGGCCTTGACCTATATGGAAAAATACCTTTGGCTTGTTTGTGTACTGCTGGGCTTGGCTAAGTTTTGCCAGTGACAAAAGGCTATGAGATACAGGGGATTTGCCCCTTGACAGACCGTCTTATGAGATTAGACTGTTCTGTGTTTCTGTTCATCATATTTCTGTGTGCTTATCAGAGGAGTGACCTAGGCCTACTTTCAAGACTCCTGTGGGAGTGTGGACAGGTATACACACACTTGCACGCACTCATTACCACACACACACACACACACACACACACACACACATATACACACACACACACATGCATTACTACACACATATACACACACACACGCACACACCTACACACACACTCTTACATGCACTTGCACACACACACATGCATAACCACACACGCACTCACGCACATACGCACAGACACGCACATACGCACAGACACACAGACACACACACACACACACACACACACACACACAAATAAACCCTAGCAGGCCTTATCTCCAAGCTAGCACATCTGGTTTCTGGTACAGTGCGTGGTGTGTACGTTGACCTGGAGATAACACCAGACAGGCCTCACGGAATGTTCAGAGCCTCAAAATGCTTTTTTGGCAGGTATGTTTATGACATCAGAGCGAGGTCACTTCCTCTAATTGGCTGCTTGATCATAATCTCCTTTTCTCATTCTCTTCATTGCTCATTCTCTCTGCATTGTTGCTCTCACTCCCTGCACTCTTGCTCGCTCCCTGTCACACACACACACACACACTCTTACACTCACTCACTCCCATTGTGTAATAGCCTTAATCCACGGAGGCCAGAGCGAGACGGCCTGCAATCTGATGTCACACACACACACACACACACACACACCTCTCACCTCTCTAGCCTGTGTGTCTCTTTACCAGTTTGTGTTCATTCCTAATCCGAGGCGGGAGTGCAGGGAGGTGTCTGCAGTAGGGATGGGCATTCGATTAAATTGTCTTAATCGATCGTCGGGAGAATTAACGATCGATTTTCGATTAATCATTAATATTTTTATATTAAAATTCACTATTTATAGGCTATATTAAAATGCAGTGAAAATAGAAAAAACACAGCGTGTTTCCTCATTGAGATCTTTATTACAAGATGAACAACTCTTGTTGCAGTTAAACGTACAAGATGGACAACTCTTGTGGCAGTTAAACGGGATCCGTTCAATGGTTACACTTGAAAATATGCGCTGCTGTACTCTTAAGCAGCGGAGCCGACAGCTAGAAGCCGGTGCTCATAAACACAACTTTTTTTTTCTCTCTAACTAATTAATCTCACATTTTGAAATTCATTCATCTAGATTCATCGTGATTAAAAGTTTGTTTTCTTCTAAAGACTAAATCTTATAAATTAACGAGTAATCACTTCAGACAGCGTGTATTTTAGACACTGTTGTTTAATTGTATTTTTTTCGTGCTCTCTCGCCGTCATACAAGGAATGTATGCGAGACACAATGGTGCCCCTCGACGGTAAATCGTAAGAATTGTCCCCTGAAGCAATTCGAATCACCTCAGTCAGCCCACCGTCTTCAACTATGTTGATGGGCCGGCAGTCACCGGCAACCTAAACTGCTACAGCCTTGGTAACCTTTTCACGGACTGGTCTAGTTAATTTCCTAGAGAAGTCGTGGAGTGTGGGTTGGCGACCATCTAACCTGGGACTGCTTTCTGTCGGGTGCTTAGCATTAGGGTGATAACTTAAAGACGAGCTGCTTCTGTGATAGCTACATTCAGCTTGACAAATGCTACATACAACTTTAGTTTTGTCGATTGTTCTGTCATTTTGCCTCTTAAACAGAAACTTTCCGCCCAACAATCCCTCAGCTCTCTCCATCTTCAACTACCGTCTCGGTCTCTTCTATCTAACTGACTGCAGACACGCGGCAGTTTCGTGCCATGGGTCAACGCGCACCGGAAGTAAACAAAGTTGCGTTCAAATATTGTATTGCATTAATCTCGGCCACAATAATCTCATAGAATAACGCGTTAACTTTGACAGCCCTAAAATAAATAAATTACACGCACACTACGCAACAGAACATGCATTAGTTTTAATCGATGAAAAAATAATTTCATCGAGGAAATTCTTAATGATCAATTAATCGATCGTCGATTAATTATGCCCATCCCTAGTCTGCAGTCATGTCTATTCTTCTGCATGAATGGATGAATCATGCTGATGGTGTGTGTTTGACACTTGAGACACACAATCTCACTGTTTGTGTGTGTGTGTGTGTGTGTGTGTGTGTGTGTGTGTGTGTGTGTTTGAGACTTCCTCCAAATGAACAGGGTGACTCAGACAGCTGTGGAAAAGGGTGGAGAGGAATAGAGTAAAATAAAGTGAGAGAGGTAGAGAGAGAGAGGGAGAGAGAGGGTGGGAAGCGAAAGAGAGAGAGAGGCAGAGCTGTGGAAAAGGGTGCAGTGGAATAGAGTGATAAAGGGAGAGAGAGAGAGAGAGAGAGAGAGAGGGAAGATGGAGGGAAATGAGAAACGCCATGAAGGTGTGAGGGGTGACTTGTGGTGCAAAGTACCATATGTATTTTGTGTGTGTGTGTGTGTGTGTGTGTGTGTGTGTTCAGTACTCACGTGTGATCATGTGTGTGAATCTGGCCCAATTTCTGGCCCGAGTTCTCAGCCCTTAGGGCATAAACACACACAGTCTGCTGAGACTGGAGACACGCAAAGGCAGGCAAAACAAACAAGGACACGCGCACACACATGCACACACACACTCACACACACACACACACATGCACACACTCACACACATGCACACAGCTGCAAAATAAGTTCCTCCCCCTGAGTAATAGGGCTAGACCCTGGTGTATTCCGTTGGTGTGCTGCCATAGAAACCCCACCTTCTGTGGTTCGGTCTAAAAAGGAGATCACTTAGTTTGTTATTTATTTAATTCAGAGTGAAAGGGAGGAAGAAACACACATTTTCCAGAAGACATTTTTTCCGCACTAGATCAGAAAGACAATAGACTACTTTATGTATGAAATGTTTTTGTGTTTTTTTAACCACACATTCCTACTGTACGCAAGGGCTGCTAATGGTGTTAGCCCTGACCAGACAGCTATAAACGAACCTCTCTGTTTCTCCCTCTCTCCTTCCCCTCCGCGATGCCTATTATCAGCCATCTTATTGAGGCTAACATAATGAAGACCTATTTTACTGAAGTTAGATGACATGACTCTCCTCTGAGGGAAAAAGGTCATGGGGGAATAGCGCAGCCCCAAGCTGTGCATGTAGAGCGCCTATGGGGATTCACGTCCACATCAAGATAAGCGGATAAACAAGCTAACCCTAACAAACAAAAACAAGCAAATATCCAAAACACACTGTATTATCTTGTTTGATGGTTAGCTGAGTTCTGTGTTACAGTGGTGGTGAACACTTTCACCATTCAAGGTTTTTTAAAGGTGGGAGTGTTGCTGTGTACTGACTGTGTCTATGTGTGTGTGTGTTTTATGTGTGTGTGTGTCTGTATGTGTGGATGCATGTGTATGTTCGATTACGTGTGTGCGTGTCTGTGCCTGTGTGTGTGCCTGTGTGTGTGTGTGTGTGTGTGTGTGTGTGTGTGTGTGTGTGTGTGTGTGTGTGTGTGTGTGTGTGTCTGTGCCTGTGTGTGTGCCTGTGTGTGTGTGTGTGTGTGTGTGTGTGTGTTGTAGGCGGATCACTCCAGCGAGAGCAGCCTGCTCAATGTTCCAGCCCTTCTAAAGAGAGGGGTGTCCGAGACGGACTTGGACAGCGACGGGCCGGGCCGAGACTCAGGTCGCGCCCGCACGGGATTGGACAGCCTGCAGCAGAAGATCCTTAAAGTGACGGAACAGCTGAAGATCGAGCAGACGTCGAGAGACGAGAACGTGGCCGAATACCTCAAACTGGTCAACAGCGCCGACAAACAGCAGATGGGACGAATACGACAGGTAAGGGTCAAAGGGCGCACGTCCCCATAAGACATTTAGTAAAGGTCAGAGGCTTCTTGCTAGCGCCGGAATATGGCCGTCTGTATGTGTTATTTCAGTGGTTCATCGGAAATATTAGTTTATTATATAAAACATCATAATCAACATCATATCATTTAATTCTGTGAATGACATATACACATAAATTGCCATTAGTCAAGTTTCTGCAATTGAGTCAGGTCTTATGTATTATTCATTAATGCTTTAATGAATAATGTATTATCATCCAGCTGACAAGCTCTAAGCCAGTTACATTTGATTGTATTCAATTATTTATGATTTGATTAGATTCAGATCAGTTTAGCTAAGTGTTTTATTCATTAATGTGTTATTATCATCCAGCTGACTAGCTTTAAGCAAGCTCTAAATCAGTTATTCCAGTTTATTCAATTAAATATAATTTGATCAGATTCAGATTGGCTCAAGTTAAATTAATTCAGTTCCATTCAGTGGAGTAATGATGGTTTCCCCTCTTCTGCTGTTGAGGTGTTTGAGAAGAAGAACCAGAAGTCGGCCCAGAGCATCACGCAGCTCCAGAAGAAGCTGGAGCAGTACCACCACCGCAGGATGCGCGAGAACGAGAATGGCGCCAAGCACTCTTCCTCCTCCTCGTCTTCCTCCACAGTGGCCGCCAATGCCAACACCAAAGATGGCAGTAGCAAGACGGCCTCCAAGGACAGCCTGAAGGAGTGCCTGAAAGACGCGCCCCCCCGGGAGGTCAAGCACCCCTCCCTGGACAAGGTGAAGACGGTGGGGCCCGGGTCGAGCCCCTTCTTCTTCAGCAAGCCGCGCGAGTTTGCCAACCTCATCCGCAACAAGTTTGGCAGCGCTGACAACATCGCCCACCTCAAGAGCTCCATGGAGACGGGCTCCGGGGTGGCGGGGGGGGCCTTCCAGGTGGGCGTGGGGGTGGGGGAGGGCGGGGCGGCGGGACGAACCTTGAGTGGCAGCGCCACCATTACGCCGAAGCCCAAATACCCACCCAGCGACGACGAGTGCTCCACGGGCACCACCGACTCGGTGGATAGCACTGGCGCGGGGGGAGGGGGCACTGGCTCACAGGGCACAGGGGACGGAGTCGGGGCGGCAGCCGGTGGGGCGGGGGTGCACGGAGCACAGAACAACGACAACACCTACAGGCTGGTGGAGGCGATGCAGGAGGTGCGGGAGATCCGTAAGACCCAGCTGCAGCTGGCCGACGACATGGAGGCGCTGAAGACGCAGTTCAAGAGGGACTACGGTTTCATCACGCAGACGCTACAGGAAGAGAGATACAGGTGCGTTAAGGCCTGGTGTTTTAAATGAGATACTGTGTTAATGCTGGTGGGTTAAGGTCCTGGTGTTTTAACAGTTTGAAATGAGATACTGTGTTAATACAGGTACATCTGCTGCCGAGAGTGGAGCGTGGGGGCACTGAGAGCAGCATACTCTAGCCTTTGCTTGTGTGTCTAGCATACTTTAGCCGAGTGACAGAGATAATTAATCAATCGATCAATAAGGTTGCTCAGTAACAGATTCGGACACATCTGTTCCCGACTTCGGACAAGAAACGTCATGTTAAGCCCTTTAATGGTTTTACAAGGGGAAAAAAACAAGGGAAATTTAAGGCAAATTTTACAGAATACTAAAGTGTACTGGTACTAAATGTTCTAGCGGAGTGGCAGATATCGTTTAAGGAGGTTTCTAGTAAAACAACGTTTTGAATGACAAATCCTTAAAACTCAAGGTGTACTCTACTATAGAACTAGGCAGAACTAGTTTAATAGGATCATATAACACAAGATGTAGCAAATGCCTACACTTACTAAATATTGCAAAAGCGGAAACAAGACTCTGACATGTCCATGAATATAGATACCTGCACCATCATAATGCATTTGTATTCAGATCACAGGGATGCATATTAGTTGTGGCCTGAATCCTTGATGATTCACAGAGCATGCACACACTCACACACACACACACACACACACACACACACACACACACTCACACTCACACTCACACTCACACACTCACACACCACACACCACACACTCACACACCACACACACACGACACACACACACACACACACACACACACACGACACACACACACACACACACGCATACCACACACACACGATTCACAGAGCATACTCAAACAGTGAATCCTCAAATTAATACACAAAAGAGTATTCTCAACCCAGCTAAGTGGCCCCACTGAATTATTCACTTTGGGTCTCTCCTTTTCTCTAACAGATCAGTCATTATAAGCAGCTCCAAGCAGATGGGCCCCCCTTAGGTGCAAAGGTTCTGCTTAAGGTTTCTTCCTGTTAACAAGGAGTTTTTCCTTGCCCCTGTCGCCATTGTGCAAGGGGATTCAGGCCCTGGGCTCTGTAAAGTGTCTTACGAGAACTTTATTGTTTAGGCGCTATATAAATAAAATTGAATTTAATTGAATTACAAAACACCCCTGATCTTCTCAGGTAGGCTACTGTGAATATAGCAAGGTCCAAAAGCTCAGTGCAGGTAAGCCAAGTC